>NC_133619.1:548877386-549108949 GCF_048593235.1 Sminthopsis crassicaudata
TGACTTCTAATCCTTTAATGTTGTAGTTGGTAAGTCCTATATAAGCATGACTGTGGCTCCCTGATTTATCCCTGATAGGGTTTCCTTGATCTAAAAGTTCTGAAATTTGGCTATAATGGTTTTTGGAGTTTTCATTTTGCAATCTTTCTCTGGAGTTGATTTGTGGATTCTTTCAATGTCTATTTTGCCCTCTGGTTCCAGAATATCAGGGCAGTTTTCTTTGATAATTTCTATGAGCATGATGTCCGGATCCTTTTTGTTTTTGATCATGACTTTTAGGTTGCCCATTGATTCTTATATTATCTCTCCATGATCTATATTCCAGGTGTGTGTGTGTTTTTTTTTTTTTTCCAATGAGGTATTTTACATTTTCTTCTAATTTTTTCATTTTTTTTTGATTTTGCTTGATTGATTCTTGATATCTTATAAAACCATTGGCTTCTAATTGCCCAATTCTGATTTTTAAGGAATTATTTTCCTCTGCTAGCTTTTGTATGTTTTTATTTTCTATTTAGCCAGTTCTACTTTTTTAAGGAACTGTTTTTTTTTCTCCAAGACATTTACTCTTTTTCATAATTTTCATGCATCACTCTCATTTATTTTCCCAAATTTTTTTACCTTTTTATTTGTTTTGAATTTTTTGAGCTCTTCCACAAGTTCTTTCTAGCCTTGAGATTAATTTCCATTTTTCTTTGTAATTTTGTCCATAGGTGTTTTGACATTATTGTTCTCTTCTGAGTTTGTGTCTTGATTTCCCCATAACCATAATAATGTTTCTATTGTCAAGTTCCTTTAAAAATGGGTTTTGCTTATCTTTTCCAGAATTTTTCTTTATTTTTAAATTTGTACTCTGTTCTCATGTTGCCCTGAGGTCCAGGGCAGACCCTCATATTTGGTGCAGATCTGATGGAGTAGGAGGTGGCTGATGTTGCTGAGGATATAAAGGTCTGAGGGATTACCTGGTGCTGGGCTGAGTCAGATGGGAAAGAGGGTCTTAGTGCTAGTGACTTCCCATGTGTTGAGGTTCTTAGGGGAGGTCCTTAGCATTGGTGTTTGCCCATGTGAGGAGTATGGGCATTGGTGTCTACCTGTTTGCCTGGGAATACACTGAGGCAAGGTGGGAGGTTCTGACATTGACTTCTGCCTGTTCACCTGCCTATACTTGGTTACGTGAGCATCCTGGTGCTGGTTGGTTTAAGCATGCATGTGGTCTGCTGTGTGCTGGGATCCTGAGGTATGCTGGATGGGTCCTGGTATTGGAATCTGTGTGTTTGCCTGGGGCTGTGCTGAAGTACAAGGCTGCTCCAGGTACTGGTGTTTACCAGTTTGACTAGCTATGTTGAGGCACTTGGTGAGAACTAGCACTGTTTGAAGTACACTGGGGGGCTCTCTGTGCTCCCCAGCACTGGGGTTCAGGACCTCCTGCTGGTTTACTGAGGTTGGGTTTGGTGCTGGCTTGCTTGGATGCTTCCTGTCCTGTACCACACTCCCCTTTTATCTAGTGAGACAGAGCTTTCCTGCAGACCTTCCAAGTTTCTTGGGCTAGAAGGATTTTTCATCCTGGCTTTTGGCTGGTCCTGAAATTCCAAGATTTGCTTTGAGGTGCTTTTTTGTAGTTGTTCGGAGTGTGAATATAGGAGATGTGAACATGACTTCTTGCTTTCTCTGTCATCTTGGGTACTGGAAGTGAATCAAACAATTTACATTATTAGACATGAAGAAGGAAGAGATATGATTTGGTTATGAAGGTTCATGAAGTTACCTTCCCACTCAAAGAAAAGCTATTCAAAATGGCATAGACAACAAAAATTTGACCTGGTGCTTGTTGAGAGTCTGGATTTTTATGTTATGTAGCATGAGAAGGCAGCTATTAGGAACATCATTTTGCAGATGAGAAAACTGAGATACTAAGAAGTAAAGTGATATCTCTGAAATCCTATAATTACGTAGTTATGAATGTCCTTTGCCTACCAGTAGGGCTACTTTCTTTAAGCCTCATTGTCTAAAATGCTGAATACCTATGAAGCTTTATATTACAAAATACAAAATTCAAAGAATAAAAGTTGTTGTTCAGGGCAATGAAAACATAAGGAATTGAAAATTTATGGAAATGCATTATCCATCAGTGAGCAAGCCTGTCTAATCATCTGTGACATAAGAGAAAACACTCAGGATTTGAACTCAGTTCAGATTTGAATCTTGGCTCTGTCCCTTATAAGCTGTAAGACTAAGGTGAAATCTTTCGACTTCTTGAAAACATGGTTTCTTCATCTGTAAAATGAATAAGTGGAAATAGAAGACCTGTATGGTTCCTTCTAGGCCTAAACTGATTCTCTGTATAAACTATTTCTTCAGTCATTTACAATCATGGTAGAGCTCCAAGTAGATTTGGTTCTAGCAATTGCCCCAGTTCTTTCTAAATAATTCTTTGCATTTCCCATTTTTACTTCCTCTGGGGGCCTTCCTTAGTGCTGTTCTGTCTGGCTGTTCTGTGGGACTTAGCTCTTGAGACTGCTAACTTTTTCCAGAGAAAGATCCTGCTCTGATGTGTTTCTTGCTTTGGTACTCTAGGAAGGAATGATCTTAAGTTTCTTGTCTTATCAGGAGACACGGTTCTCTCCATGTTACCACTTCATACAATGTCAGACAAGAGGGTTCCTCTCCAGATTTTCTCCCTTCTTCTCTGGTTCCTGCCAGCCTCTGACCTCACAGAAATTTTTCCAGTGATCAGGAGAACACCAAGTGTCCTTTTCATTTCACCTGCACCAGGCTGGGACATTGTGACCTCAAAATCTGAGGGCTTCTTTCCATCACCACTCCTAGGTGCAGTATCAGTTGTCCAAACAAACAAGCATTGCTCATAGATGTAGAAACTTGATAAACCATGCTAATTTATTAAATTAAATTAATTAATTAAAAAGTTCTTATTATATGTTTCCCTTAGGTCCTTTTCAGTTTTTTCTCTGTGAGTCTCCTTGGGTACAATCAGATAGAAATTTTCAAATTACATGGGTATATTTCCCAGTTTGCCTAAGGTGATGGTGAGCAATGCAAGGAGGAAATAATTTGTTCCTGCAGCAATGCCATGAATGGAGGGAAGAAAATTAATAAATAAAAGCAAACCTGCTTTTGCTGTACAATGTCTGTGTTATGCTCCTTCCACTGTTCTTGTAGGCCATTCCTTGACATCTCTGAAACACTCCACAAGTGAGGTCCATTCTCCTTCCCCAGTTTAATTCTACACTATTTCTTTTTATGCATTCCTTGTATTTTAGCCATACTAAAATAATTTCAGCCCCTTCACTCCCACTTCCATCCTTTCTTGCAAACAATTCCCCTAGACTTAGAATATACTGTATCCCTGTCTGTTAAAAATCCTTCTTTTCCGGTGTGGTGAGATAGGGGAGTGGTAATCCTCTATGAAGCATTCTTCACAGGGAACTATTTCCTTCCTCCCTATAATTCATTGTAGTCTCTATATCTTTATAATTTGTAAAGAACAGTATTATGGGACAGACAGCAAGGAGGTAAAGCTGGCTTTGAAGTCAGAAAGATCCGATTTCAAATCCTGCCTCAGATACTTATTATATTAACTTTGGAAATCTGAGCAAGTCATTTAAATTACCTGAATCTCAGTTTCTTCATCTATAAAAGGAGAAGACTATACTCAATGACCTCTAAGTTCCATCTGTCTCTATATCTATGATTCTGATCAATGGATCAGATTGATTATTGATCTCATTTTTTTCCCTGTGATTGGATAATAGTCATTTGCATCCATGTGTTATCTCACAATTAGAATGTAAGATATGCAGGGCAAGGACTGTGTCATGTATTATCCCTGAATCCCCCAAACCTACTCAGCACATTGTGTTGCCACTTTTCTTTTCTTTACCAGATCTTGATAATATGAGAAGCAGCAAGCACCTACTTTGATCCTTAGGGTTTACCAGTTTGAATGAGAAATGGGACTTAATAAAGAACTTTCTCACTTCCAAAGTATCTCCCTCCCTATTCCACATGGTATCTCATGTAGTACATAATAGGTACTTAATAATTGATTGTTGAGTTGAACTAAATGAATGGGATAAAGTGATTTCTCTATGATAATTAAGGTTCTGATACAGACGAGGGAGAGATTATAATGATTTGGTTGCATGATAATTTAATTTCATATGTAAGGCCATAATTGAATATGACTATATCAACATTTGGGCAGCTGGGTGGTGTGATAGAAAGAGCACCAGACCTTGGAATCAAGAAGACTTATCCCTCTGAGTTCAAATCTGAGCTCAGACAGTTATAAATTGTGTGACTCTGGACAAGTCACTTAACCCTGTTTGCCTCAGTTTCCTCATCTGCAAAATGAACTGGAGAAGGAAATGGCAAATCATGCAAGTATTTTTGCCAGGAAAATCCCAAATAGGGTCTTGAGGAGTCAGACAGGACTGAAAATTGACTAAACAACAACAACAAAATATCAGTGTTATGCTTCATTCTGTAAGTGATAGCTTCTTGGAAATGGAATAGTGTCATATTCTCTGGGATCCAGTCTGAATTTGGGAATTAAAGTTAGTAATTTTGAAATATTTTGGTATAGTGTCGTAGTCTCAAGGATGCTAAGCATCTGTTTTATTTTTCAGGTACTTGCTAGTAAGGATTGTATTGTTTTAGCAGATCAGATAATAGAGATATTGGACTCAATGGAACATATTAGTAAGGATATCTTTTGCATACATTTTAGAATAAGTATCGTTCCAAACCCAATAAAAAGCACATTATAAAACAAAAGCTTTACATAATCCAGATTTCCCAATGGACTAGATACTTCCTGAGTAAAAGATTCAGTTTGTTCATTTATACATGTATGTTATGTTCAAGGCTTTTTCCAATCAAGTTCAAGTTAGAGCAGCTTCATCAATTAGCTCCCCAGGGAGTAACTCTTGAACTGCCAATGCTTCTGGGGTATTAAATTCAGTTTTAGAGAAAAGTTTTATAGACACCATGAAGCCTGGTTTCTTTGACAATATATATATATATATATATATATATATATACACACACACACACACACACACACACACACACACACACACACACACACACATATATATATATATATATATATATATATATATATATATGTTTATGATATATTATTTATCTCCAGCATTCTAAGGAATGGTCTTAAGATGCTCCTGATCTTCCTTCACCTCAAGAACCCAAGAGAATTTGTTGGTTACATTGCATATTTATAGTTGGCCTTGTATAGCAACTTGTCTGGGGCTGACATTCATTGATTCAGGCCTTCAAAATGTACAAGTCAAGGATATCCAGTTCTGGTTTTGCAATAGTTATGTCACCACTGGGCTCAAAGTTGTAGGTGGGGAGGGATTTGCAAATAGACTCAGAATGAAATTAAGAAGCAGTCTAGTGTCATGGAAAGTACATTTAATAGGAATTCTGAGAATGTTTATGTTATCCAGGGAGGCCTCAATTCAGTCTAACACTGGGGTTCTATTAGAGTGCTATAATGGCTATGAAGAATCAGTGTGTTGATTCTATAAAGGCTCATTTGAAATAGATATGGGCTGGGAAAAAGTGATCTCTTCCATGACTCACACTGGATCTTAAGGGAGATCCCAGAGGATTCTGAAGGAATTCCATGGTCTGAATCAGTTGAATTCAATATGTGGGTTTATTTTTTTTTAAATGTCACTTTAGCCCTTAGGACCTCAATTACCTTTTCTGTAAAAAGAGGATGAACTAAGATTGTGGTCACTTATTTATCTCTGTGGATATCTCTGAAGGCTCTTGCAGGTGGTACACCAGTATAGGATCAGGTTATTTTATGAAAGAACTGACTCTATAAATATGGAATTCCCTTTTCCCTCAGTCCCTTCAGCTTGCACATTAACTCTTTCAGACCACCTGAATGCCATTTAGTGTATTGCTGTTGCAGTGCCAATTACTCATGAGGATAAGTTTCAATTTTGTAAGGAGAAGCAGAAAGAAATGGGTCACAGTTGAATGATGACATTTTTAGTGCACTGTGCCAGGTTTATAGAGGATAGATCTTTCCCAATCATCAGCTAATAGCTATTGAGTACCCAGTGGAGATGCAGCAAAGGAAGAGAGACTTTTCTCCCCCACAGAGAAAACAACCTGAGTTGAAAGAACTTTGCATCTTCCTGTTGTCCTGGAGCATTGAGGAGAATACCTCAGGATCTCAGAAGGGAGGAAAGCCTGTGTAGTTAGCAAGAAGCTCTCACCTCCGTTCTTTCCACTGCCTTGGCATTCTTGGCAAGGTGCCGCCTCTCCTTTCACTGCCATTGCAAGGAAAAATTCACTTACTTGGCCAACAAGTGCCTACTATTTTCCAGGTACTATGCTAGAGATAATGAATACAAGTATAAAAAAATGATATGATCCCTACTTGTCATAAGCTCACATTCTAATGGGGGTGACAAATCAATAGGAAAATGTATTCAGCATGCATATAAAGATGACAAATACAAACATAGAAAAAAGTAGTTAAATTCAATGTAGAATAGATGGGTCCTACCAGTTGAAGGAATCAGGAAAATGCTATGTAGAAGCAGTTATTGTTCAGTTGTTTTAATCATGTCCAACTCTTTGAGACCCCATCTGGGGTTTTCTTAGCAAAGATACTGGAATGATTTGTCATTTCCTTCTCCTGTTCATTTTACAGATGGAGAAACTGAGACAAATAGAGTTAATTAACTTGCCCAGAATCACAGACACTAAGGCAAGATTTAACTACTTTTTTCTATGTTAGTAGACCTAGGAGTTGATGGGTGAGAAACAGAAAAAAGGCCAGTTTGGCCAGATTATAGTATGTGAAAGAGAGAGTAATGTCCATTGGAGCTGGAAAACTAAAAAGGCAGTTTCCATTGATCCTTTTTTATTATTATTAAGCTTTTAATTTTTAAAACATATGCATGAATAATTTTTCAACATTAACCCTCACAAAACCTCGTGTTCCAATTTCCCTCCCTTCCCCCACCCCCTCCTCTAGATGGCAAGTAATCTATCTATTGATCTTTGAAGCAATTTCATTTGCCTTTTATTTCTGAAGAGGAGTTGATTTAATGACTTATCAGCGAATTTAATTTAAGTGAGGCAGAATTACACAGAGTTGTCAGCCAGAGTCGTCAGAGTCTAGCGGCAGGACAACAATTAAGAAGATAGTCAATGGTTCAGAGTACAGGGGATGACCTCGGCATCTCTGGTGTCTGACCAAGTTCTAAGCTCTCCACAGTGCCATTTTAGTCACTTTCCTAGATCTTGGAACAAATTGTTCTCATCTGTCCATTCCACTGGGGGAAGTCTTCACATACCTGGAGTAGACTTTACCCTAACTCAGTGACAGGTTGGAGGCTCATAGATTACCCTCAATCTGGTTTGGTTTGTCTGCTGAGACAATTTTTCTGTAATGTGATTGCCGTGAATGATAAAGCTTCTAGGACCACAGGTGAAAATTGAGTGTTAAGTGGACACCAAAAATAGATGAGCAGTCTCAAGAAGGATTCAGCAAACCTTAGTTCTCCTTGAACACTCCAAATGCTTCCCTTGAAGCAATAAGAAGTCCCTGGGAGTTGGCCCAAGAGAGACTAGTCACATGTACAGATCAAAGCCTAAAGTTTTTTCCTTTCTTTTTCTTCTTTACTTTTTTTTCCAATGAAAGAAAAAAAATCAACAACAAAACAATGAGGTAGCATCTGAAGATAGGGAAAAAAATGTTCCTGCCTCTTCCCCTGGCATCCAGCTTCATTAGGAATATGCTCTTGATAAATGTTCCAGTTTGAAGATTGCACTCAGTGTATTACTGGTCTGCTAGAAAAATATCTGCAGCTGATCACTATATTACAGTGATATATGGGGGGACAGTTGAGTTTCATAACTGGAATGCTCACTTGTTCTTGCTAAAACAAGATTTCTGTCATATAGAACTTTGGGACTCATAATTCCTAGAACAAGAAACATGATTTTGAAAGAACTTCCTGGTAATAGTTAGAAAAAGCTTAAATTAAGGCAAGGTGCTAGGTTAATGCTGGTTTTCTTTGTGAGGGAAATTTTTGGGCTACAATCTTATGGAAGTGGAAAGGAAGAAATTTACAGGGAAGGCATCAGTCCAATAATGGATTGATTTTCTTTCAGTTTTCATTTACTTGCTATAATGTAGAAAACTGAAGGCTGAAAATAAAAAAAACCTTAGTGTTCTAATGTGGGATAAAAAGGCAGTAGATTTGGAAGCAAAGATGCTGAGTTTAAAACTTAGTATCTTCTACTATTATTTGTCTTATATTGAGTAATTTACTTAATCTCTCTGTGCCACAGTTATGTTGTTTGAGGGAAGGGGACTGGATAACCTCTATCAGCTTTCTAATGTGTAAAATTCAGAAATAGCAGATTTTATTTGCTGAAGGAGGGTGGTGAGAAATAACCTATAAATAAAATGGATTTCAAGAGTCTTATGAATATTATAATGGCATACAAATGCTTAAACACATATATCAATATTGAAGATACATGTTGAAGAAGCCTAACATCTGACAAAGTCACATTGTTTTATTATGATTAAAAATTTTAGCTGGGTGTTTTTCTGTATGGGTGACATTTTCAATTGTGTCACAGAGAATAAAATAGCTCTAAGTGCAGTTCTGGATTACTTAAAGAATTCTCCATGGAAGCAGACTTGGGAACATGTCTGACTTGTGTCATTCATTGCCGTTTTTAGATTTTTAAAGTCTTTTTAAAATACTTTATTTTTTATGTTCTCTCTTCTTTAACAATAACCTTGGTTAAACCCTTGAGTTTAGAAAACCTCCCAGAGGTTACTTTTGTCTGGTGTATGATTTCTCTTGTCAAATAATTAAAACCAGTCATGAAAGTGTCCAGTGTTTATGATTTTCATATGGATCATGATGGGGTTGGGGCTCCAAAGAACTTAACATGAAGATTTATATCTCATTGCCCACTCCACGCCCAGCTTCAGTTGGCCCTATCTTATCAGATTAATCTTCCTGAAGAACAGCTATGATCATGCTTGCTTTGCTCTAAAATCTGTGATGATTTTCCATTATCACCTGAATTACATCTAAAATTCTAGACTTGGTTTCAAGATTTCCAAAAATAGATTGTAAGTCTACATTTCTAGTCTTAGCTCCCCAATGACTTTCTATATAATTTCACATTTCAATCAAACTGGATTACTTGCCATTCCTAAAATATTCTCCTCACAAATCTTTCTCACCTCCACACTTGTGTTCATGTTTTCCCCCCGTTGGAATGCCCTCTTCCTCATTTCTACTTGTCAAAATTTTAGATATCCTTCAAAACCAAAGTCGAATACTACCTTTTCCCCAAAGCTCTTCCTAATCTTTCTAATATAAATGATCACATCTCTCTGAAATAACCACATGTTTCCTTTAAAAAAATTCATACAACATTTATGATATTGCCTAACATTATAACTATTTGTGTAGGCGATGCATTTCTCTTTCTTGACTGTGATCTCTTGAGGACAGAAACCCTGTATCCCTTGCAGATTCTTATACGTAGCAGATGCAGATGAAAGAGCATAATCTCAAACAGAACCAATTATAGAATTATAGTTTCACAGAAGTAAGGGACTTTAAAGATGATTTAACCCTTCATTTTTCAAATAAGGATACTGAAGCCCAGAGGCATTAAATAACTCTTCTAAAATAATAGGGCAATATTTAAAAGAACTAGGACTCAAGCCCAGTTTATCGTCTGCCACCAGTGCTGTGTTCTCATGACATATCTTACTGCCTCTTAAGTCAAAGTGTATATTGGGGTAGGGTGATGGGGGGGAGAAATGATTATACATTTGCTGAGCAAAAAATAAATTGGCTTATAACATTTTCTAGGATTGAATTTCCTAAACGTAGATATCCCTGAGATTCTTTAAAGATATCACAAACTTTTAGCTATGTGGATGGCATCCAAAAGCAATACTTATATACAAAATCTTTCAACACTGGCTTTTCTAGCTCATTGTCTTCCAAGGCATATATTGCTTTCATCCAAAAAACATGATATTTGTGTAGAGTGTGACAATGTTTCTCTGTGTAATTGAAAAGTCAGTATCCTGGATGCAGGGAAGTTTTTTCACTCATGTAAAGTAACCTCAGGATAGAAAATTGCCCATTTTGCATGATTATAAAGTTGAGATAAGGGAATGGAGCCTAGCCCTGGTATGACTCCAAACTTCCTCCCTTCCCTACTAAACTAAAAATAAAGAAAGAGGCGGAGGTGTGTGTGTGTGTGTGTGTGTGTGTGTGTGTGTGTGTGTAATTACTTTGTGGGACTTGCTTTGGCTTTGCTCAAGTGTGGAATGAAGAGTCTATACTTTTTTTATATTTCTAGTTGAAGATCAAAAAAAGAAAAAGAACTAGAAAGATTTTTATTTTTATTTTTTAAACAGATTTGTCCAGAACTGGTTACAAAACTAGATGCTATCAAAGCAATGTTCTAGTTTGCAATATACCTGTCCTGTACAATTTGCCGGGGAAGGAGTGCTAATGACTCAGAAAGTCCAAGGTTAGCATGATTTCATGAGTCATGGATTTCACTAATCCAGAATCATCTAAGCAATTTTAATTCTGATACAGAAACTAATCTATGGAAGATGGAGGATTCCAGGAGGACAAGCCCATTTGATATGAGAGGGATGCAGAGCCCTTTTCAGGCCTGCTCATTCAATTTTGGCGTCTACCTGTCATACAGCTCTCATCTGTGGCTCCAAGATAGTGTGGCATGGGCAGTACTCACGCCCTGTAAAACTGTCTTAGCAAGTAGGTAAATCAGGTTGAGGGTAATCAACAGGTCTCAAACTGTCAGGAAATTGGGGGTTGTCTATCCCAAGCTTGAGGAGACTTCCTCTGGTGGAAGAGAATAATTCATCCCAGTATCCATGAAGGCAGCAGAAATAGGGATTGTGGAACACTCAGAGCTTGGGAAGACATTGAAGACACCCAGGTCACCTACTGCATCCTGGGCCAATGCCAGTGATCGTGACTTTTGTCCTGCCACTGCACTTGGTGACTTTGGAAAAAAGAGTGAGGTTTGTGACTTTATAAAACTCTGCCTCACTTAAACTAAACACTGGCAAGTCAAGACACTACCCCTCAGCCGCTATTTTACCCAAACATCATGCTGTCTTTGGTCCTCTTGAAACAAAGAATGAACAAGAATAGCTAATTAACCAACAGACATTGGACTAAGTATGTGATATCAAGGAGTTTATAATTTAATCCAAGAAATAAACTAAATTGACTAATAATATAAGTGGAAGTGTTGTGTATGATAATTGAGTGGTATAGGTAAGGTGCTATAGGCTATAGAGATGTCAAAGAGTAGGCCCATTGGGGCAGATAGGTGGAGCAGTGGATAGAGCACCAGCCTTGAATTCAGGAGGACCCGAGTTCAAATCTGGTCTCAGACACTTAATACGTCCTAGCTGTGTGACCCTGGGCAAAAAAAAAAAAAAAAAAAAAAAAGTAGGTCCATCATGGCTGAGGTTAAAATGATTCATATTTAAATGTCATCAGGAAATATTTAATAAAATAAACAAAAATACAATAAAACATAGATAATGGTAATATGTCACTTTTTAAGCCAACTGGGATCCTCACCTTTAAGTTAGTAGCCCCTATTTCTATTTGAATTTGATAACACTGCAATAGGAGAAACCACCAACCTGGAGTGATCTAGAAAGGCATTAGGGAAGTAGAATTTGAAAGGATAAATAGAATTTCAATAGACAGATAGATGGTAATCTAGGGAAGGGAAGTGATTTGTTTTATATTTTACAACCCATCCAGGCATTTCTTGGAAGGAAAGAATAGAACAATTTGAACGGAATGAAGGATACAAATTTGAAGTAGGAAAGGAGGGAACTTGTTTTTATAAATTTTTTCTAGTAAATTTATTTATTTTTAATGCACATTGCTTTATGAATCATGTTAGGGAGAAAAATCAGCAAAAGAGAAAAACCATGGGAGAGATAAAAAAAAAACAAACAAATAGAAAAAGAAGTGAACACAGCATGTGTTGATTTAAATTCCATCTCTTCAGTTCTTTTTCTGTCTGAAGTTTGTTGGGACTGCTTTGGATCACTGAACCACTGAGAAGAACCAAGTGTTTCATAGTTGATCATTGGACATTCTTGCTGTTATTATGTGCAATTTTTTCCGGGTTCTGCTTGTTTCACTCAGCATCAGTTCATGTAAATCTTTCCAGGCCTTTCTAAAATCAGCTTCTTTATCAATTTTTAATACAATAATAACATTCCATTACCTTCATATACCCCATAACTTGTTCAGTCATTTCCCAATTGATGGGCATCTACTCATTTTCCAATTCTTTGCTATACAAAAAGGGCTTCTATAAACATTTTGTCACATTCCTTTTTTTTTTTTTTAAATTTCCTTAGAATACAGATCCAGTAATGGCACTGCTGGATCAAAAAGTATGCACATTTTTAATAGCCCTTTAGACATAATTCCAGATTGCTCTCCAGAATGTTTGGATCATTTCCCAATTATACTAACAATGCCTTAATGCCCCAGTTTTCCCACATTCCCTCCAACATTTATCATCTTTTCCTGTAGCCAATCTAAGCCAATCTGAGAGGTGTGAATGGTACCTCAGAGTTGTTTTAATTTGTATTTTCTAATCAATAGTGATTTAGAGCATTTTCTCATATGACTATAGGTGGTTTTAATTTCTTCATCTGAAAATTGTCTGTTCATATCCTTTGACCATTTATCAGTTGTGGAATGACTTGTAGTCTTAGAAATTTGACACAGTTCTTTATATATTTTAGAAATGAGACTTTATCAGAAATAATAGGTATAAAGATTTTTTCTTTTTTACTTCCCTTTTAATCTTGTTTATGTTGGTTTTATTTGTGCAAAACCTTTTTAATTTAATGTAATTAAAGTTGTCCTTTTTGCCTTTTGGAATGTTTTCTAGTTCTTCTTTGGTCATAATTCCCAAAAGAGGGGAATTTGTGATTGATTGTAGGCTTTACAGTTGGAAAGGGCATTAGAAATTTTCTCTGACTTTTTTCATTTTATAAATACAGGCACGATGTTAGGTAGTTTCTTTTTTTCTTTTTTTCTTTTTTTTCCTTTTTACAAATACCTCACTTGACCCTTCCAACAACTCTGGAAGATAGGGGCCATTATTAGCCTGATTTTACAGTTGAGGAAATAGAAACAAGAGGTTGAGTTATTTGCTCTGGGTGACACAATTAAAAAATGACTGAGGCTAGATTTGAATTCAGTTCTTTCTGACTCTAGGCCTAGAGCTCTATCCATTGCATCACAGGGCCTCTAATAAGGATGAAGGTGAAGTGGTTTGGTCCATTACATTCATACACTCTTCAGGGCATTTCTACAGCTGTAAGCTCCCTCCCTGGAGGGCTCCCTTCTTGTTACTACCACTCTCTTGATCTTAGAATAAGCCACTTTCTTTCCCTGTGCTTTGGTAAAAGTGTGTGTTTATGTGAAGAAAGAAAGAGTAACCTGAAAAGAAAATCTCTAGCAACACTGAATCCTTTTGTTCTTTGAACTGAGGTGGCTCGCTGAGCTCCTCCGGTTTGCAGAATACTCTACTGAATGCCAACGGGACACCAAAAAAAGACTCTCTGCTGATGAGCTTACAATCTACCTCTATTAAAAACGAATGCTGGCAGAAACCCAGAGCCGTTTCAGGTTGGGCTTTTATATTAGAGAAACTTGGCTTTTTCTTCAGGCAGTATTCACTTAGATTTGTAAACTTGACAGGACTTGGTTCAGGGAAATGTTTAATTGTTGAAGAATCAACAGTACTAGGTTGGGATGGTCAATGTCAGATGAGTGATGGCATTCATTGTTTTTTTTAAAAAAGCTTTTTATTTTCAAAACATACGCATGGCTAGTTTTCAAATTTTGTTCCAAACTTTCTTCTTCCCTTCCCCTCACCCTCTCCCTTAGACTGCAAGTAATACAATATATGTTAAACATGTGCATCTTCTCTAGATATTTTCACAATCATGCTGCACAAGAAAAATCAGATCAAAAAGGAAAAAAAATGAGATAGAAAATGAAATGCAAGCAAACAACAATAAAATAAATGAAAATACTATGTTATGACCCACACTTAGTCCCCACAGTCTTCTCTTTGGGTACGGATGTGAATGGGACTGGTGAAATTTTCTCAAAATTTCTATGAGAGTGGGCCTATGTCACATGATCCCTATTCCCAGAGGTCTGCAAACTGGAAGATCAGGCCTTGGGCCCAGGTTGCAGGAGGTTATATGGTCTCTAGGCCTAGAGGTCTTTAAAGGTCAGACTGTAGGTCAGCTATAGGAAGTGACCTGACCCACAGGAAACAGACAACATTCGTGACTATTGGTCAGTGGTGGTTACTTATTTTTAATCTATCCAATGAAAAGACTTGTATTTTTGCTATTTAACCAGCTTTCCTGCTTCTGGCTTGTCAGGTCAGGCACATGTGGGGAGCTGAGATGCTTCCCCTACATAAGCGGCTCTCTTCCTCACAAGACCATTGGAATTGGCCTGGATCATCTCATTGTTGGAGATGGTCCATAAGAATTGATCATCATATAGTTAAATACTTCATTCTAGTATATTGGAAAGAATTTGAGCTGGAAGGCTGAATATTTGAGTCCTGGTCCTGATTCTGTTGTTGTTGAGTCATTTTGCTTGTGACTAACTCTTCATGCCCCATTTTGAGTTTTCTAGGCAAAGATACTGGAGTGGTCTGCCTTTTCCTTCTCTAGCCCATTTTACAGATGAGGAAACTGAGGCAAACCAGGTTAATAAGTATCTGAAATGGAATTTGAACTTAGGTCTTTCTGATTTATGTGCTTTACTCAGTGCACCACCGAGCTATCCCTAGTTCTACTATTTATTATCTGTGTGATTGGGTACATCATCTAATTTCTCTGAGTCTCAGTTTCCTCATTTGTAAATATGATAATAATGTCGGCCCTCTCTAAATGACAGGATTGTTGTAAGGAACATTCACACAGTTCCAGAGGAAGCTGGGTGGCTCATTGGACAGAACACTAGACTTGGGGGTTAAGAATATCTAATTTCACATTTGGTCTCAGAAATTTACTACTATGTGACTTGGGTCAAGTCCCTTAATCTCTATTTCACTTTTCCCAACTATAATTATAATAGATAGGTTCAATCCTATCTATTATAGTCCTATCTAAAAGCGTCCTTGTCCTTTAGGAGTTTAAATTCTTTGAAGGGGAGGTAAATTGTTGACAAGTAAGAAATTCTAACAAATGCATACTAAGAAATTGCAGAGTGATGGGGACAGAGAGGTGTTGTAACTATGCTTTAAAGGAAGCTAGAGAATCTAAGAAGCAGAGAAGTAATATATAGAAATGAAGTGATATACAAAAGAGATGTGGGGTATTATTATAACTTACATTTAGCATTTGAGGTTGAAAGAGCACTTTATCTACATCTCCTCACAACCACTGTGTGAGTGACAGAGAAGGAAGCAGGCTTAAAGAGATTTGTGTGATGTTCAGGGTCACATGGATAAAAGGGTGTACTTCAAGTTGAAACTCCAACCTTGGAATTCTGACTCCAAGGTCAGATTTCTCTAAACTAGGTTATTCTACAATTGTATCTTTCAATTAAAGGGGTTGGACCTTATATCCAATTACCTTTACTAATTACTCCAACCTCTTAATTACATATTCTCTCTCTCTCTCTCTCTCTCTCTCTCTCTCTCTCTCTCTCTCTCTCTCTCTCTCTCTCTGTCTCTCTCTCTCTCTCTCTCTCTCTCTCTCTCTCTCTCTCTCTCTCTCTTCTCTCTCTCCTCTCTCTCTCTGTCTCTATCTCTCTCTGTCTCTCTTTCTCCTCTCTCTCTCCTCTCTCTCTGTCTCTCTCTCTCTTCTCTCTCTCCTCTCTCTCTCTGTCTCTCTCTCTCTTCTCTCTCTCTGTCTCTCTCTGTCTCTCTCTGTGTCTCTCTCTTCTCTCTCTCTGTCTCTCTCTCTGTCTCTCTCTGTCTTCTCTCTCTCTTTGTCTCTCTCTGTCTCTCTCTCTCTCTGTGTGTCTCTCTCTGTCTCTCTCTCTCTCTCCTCTCTCTCTCTGTCTCTCTCTCTCTTCTCTCTCTCTGTCTCTCTCTGTCTCTCTCTGTCTCTCTCTCTCTCTCTGTCTCTCTCTCTCTGTCTCTCTCTGTCTCTCTCTGTCTCTCTCTCTCTCTGTCTCTGTCTCTCTCTGTCTCTCTCTCTGTTTCTCTCTGTCTCTCTCTGTCTCTCTCTCTCTCTATATATATATATATTATATATAAATATTATCTATATATATATATATATATATAGAGAGAGAGAGAGAGAGAGTTGACATATGATGCCATGTCATATGTCAGTTTATATGGCAAATAATGTTTTATTACATGTGATGTTCTGTTACAGAGGTAATTTTGTGGCATTTTTTTCCTGCAAGGTAACAACTATCATTTATCGGTTTATCCACAATACTATGGAATTCAGGGTTGTCAATGCTTGTTGGAGAATTTTGTTTTGTCTTTGTATTTCTAATATGTGACACACTGTAAGCAGTTAAGTCACACTAGATCCTAAGTTAGGAAAATCTGTATTCAGAGTCTATCCTCATAGACTTGCTAGCTGTATGATATTAGGCAAGTTACTTAATTTCTGTTTCCCTCTTTTATTGTATAAAATAAGGGATGATAATAGCAGCTACCTCTCAGTGTTGTTGTGAGGATCAAATGAGATTATATTTGTAAACAGTTTGCAAACTTTAGGGTGCCATATAAATACATTATTATTATTATTATTATTATTATTATTACTATGGCACTTAGTCTTGTAAGATTGGGTGAGATTAGAGGTACCTTGAGATCTCTGGATAATAATGATAATTCACATTTACATAGAACTTTAAGTACTATAAATTACTTTTTTTTCACAAAGCTCTGTGGAGTATTGCTATTATCTCCACTATATAGATGAGGAAACGAAGGTTATAGGAGATTAAGTAACTTTCCCATGTCTATGGAAAGGTAAGATTATTATTTCTCAAAAAAAAACATTTCATGTCATTGTTGAATATATTAGTGTCTTGCAGAACAACACTAAACCTAATAAAAAATAATTAAAAGACAAGCACAGCCAATATTGTAGAATACATAAATTTCAACCTGGTGCTAGTATTTTACAAGATTTTAGTTATTAGCATGTGAAATTTAACTATTGTTCCCTATCAAAAAGTGCATGCTGGTAGAATAAAAATTGCACAGTATAATTTTTTAAAGGGAGATTCAAATATAAATGGACACAGTCAAAGCAAAACTTTCTGATTGGGAATTGGGCACATGCCAATTCTTTGGTTGTGAGAAAGATCCAAGGCTTAGGAAAAAAATTCAGCCAAGCCATAAAGCACATTTTTTCTTTCCAACTTTCATTTTGTTTCTTAAATTTATTTTGCCCATATAGGTCTTGATGATGTTTGATCCTGTCATGTTTAGCTCAGTGACCTTCAAACCTACTATCTTAAACAGATGGAAGAATTTGCTAAATAAAAGACAAGCTTTATCAGGTGGTTAACTTATATTATGTTGATTTTAGGGACACTGGGAACAGCAACAGTTGGCCTGGTTCAATGCCAGTGGAAACTGCCATACTAAGAAGTCTAGCTCTCCTCCTGCCACAGGGGGAAAAAAGAGGATTCAAAAAAAGGGGAATATGAGGATGTGTTAACACTATCCAGGGTTTAGATGAATGCACCAAGAGAACTCAAGAACTATGATCAGCCCCAGCAATATAGATTGAAATCTAGGTTCAATAGGAGGGTAATTCATGACAAACCAATTAAAATGTCCAAAGAGAATTCTACTTATTTGCCTTTGTTAAACCTTTGAACTTCACCCCTAAATTTTTGAGGCTGCTCTGATAATTAAGTTGGACAAGTAATAGATATTACTTTGACAGATGATCTTAAAGGCTATTAACACCAAAGAGGAGGGTTAGAGATATTTGAATTGAATTGCTCAATCAGGCAAAAAAGAAATTATAAACTGACCAAGAGAAGATTTTTTTTCAAAGTAGATATCTCCATTTTGTCAGTGTCTTCTTGGGAAAAGTAGGAAGAAGGAAAGCAATGATGGTGGATGCTATTCTTATTTTTAGGTTTGGGTTAGGATGCAATTTTATTGTTAGCTGTTTTAGTTCTGTATGATTCTTCATGACCCCATTTGGGTTTTCCTTGGCAAAGATACTGGGTTTTCAAAAAAGAAAATTGAGGCAAACAAGGTTAAATGACTTTGCCCAGAATCATATAGCTAATAAATGTCTGAGGTTAGATTTGAACACAGGACAAAAAGGTCTTCTTCACTCTGGGCCCAGTACTTTATCCACTATGCCATCTAGCTACGTGTACAGTATGATATATTCCAGTAATAATAATAATACAATGACAATAATAGCTAGCATTTATATTGCATTTCAAAATTTTCCAAGCTTTCCACATGTATTGTTATAGCAATTCTATATTGTCAGTGTTATTATTATTGCCAGTTTATATATGAGAAAATTGAGGGTCATGAGTGACTTGCCCAATTTCACATAGCTAATAAAAGACAGGGTTTAAATCTAAGTGAATTTTAAAGCAATTCTAATGGATCTGTGATGGAGAGAGCCATCTATGTCCAGAGAGAACTATGGAGACTGAATATGGATCAAAAGATAGTAATTTCACCTTTTATTATTATTTTATAATTACTTTTTTTTCTTGTGTTTTTTTTTTTCATTTTTGATCTGATTTTTCTTGTGTAGCATGCCAAATATGGAAATATATTTAGAAGAATTGCATGTTTAACTTATATCAGATTGCTTTTTGTCTAGGAGAGTGGGGAAGAAGAAGGAGAAAAATTTGGAACACAAGGTTTTGCAAATGTGAACGTTGAAAATTATCTTTGCATGCATTTGGAAAAATAAAAAGCTATATTTGACTCTAAATCATTAGTCATCATGGTACCAACATTAATACTCCTTTTTTCAAGTGATTGAGTAAGAGATAGTATCTGAATTTATTAAGGTAAGAGAAGTTTTCTTCTCTTTGATTAATTCTCAATTGAACTGGGAATAAACACTTTAGCATGTAGTTAACTTTATACACTGGGTAAGGAGGCATTCCATGATGTCTCTATAAGACTAGAGGGGAAGCTGTCTTTTGTCCTCTTTATGCAATTCTTTTATTGCTCAATACATCCTTTGGATATTATTTCAAAAATTAGAAATTTTGATTCCTCCAATTGCTTTGTCTCTTCATTTTCCCCCAGAGATAATGTCACTGGATTGGGGTTATGTCCAGCTGGGGCATATTTTTGGAATACATTTTTGTAACATATCTACAACCAGGGCTTTTCACCTCCTCACCTGAGACTATTCTTAGAGTAGGTAGAAAAATTAATATTTATAAGTGGGGAAAATGAGGCACAGAAAGTTTAAATGACTCCCTAAAGTGATAAAGTACGTGACAAAGCTTAGAGTGTTCTGATTTCAATTCAGTGATCCTTTTGACATGGTATGGTCATATTCTAGTTCTGATTTAAATGAATGCCCAAATATTTCCTGACAGAATACTGCAATTTGAGAAAGAATTCTTCTTACAGTTGATAAGGCCCATATAACCTCTGCAACAAGACACTTCAAGGTAATAGGAGCTAACTCCTTGACTAAAAATCACAAGAGTACAGAATTAATTATCTATACACCCATAAAACATAGAGACTGACCTATGGGCCTTATGGAGCCAAGGAGGTTTATAGTGTTAGAAGTATTTGCTCCTGAGGTCAATTGATATGTTACTAGGGATTAGCATCAAAGCAGCATTGCAAACCTGCATGGCTAGATTAAAGCAAGGGAATTTTTGAAAAATATAAAATTCTTCTTTTCTCACCTACATTTAATTAAAAAGTAGATTGAATTGATATTCAGGAGAAGGGAAAATTATGGTTCTCTTTTGAGCAAAGGTATCAGACAAACTGTAAAGCAAAGTTACAGAGAAGAAAAGAGAGCCAAGTTTTGCAAATATAGTGACTGCAGCTGTAAACTTGAAGACAGGCCAGAAAGGATCAGTAGGCATTTAATTCCTTGATCTTTTCCAGCCTGTTCACTGACTGGCCATCCTTGAACAATGGTGAGATGCCCCTAATCCACCAAAATAAAATAAAATAAAACCTTGTTCTAATGATGGGAATTAGTTTTGTGCCTCTGATGTTATGTTTTTTAAAGCACAATTTCCTTGTCCATTTTCATTACTTACTTTATTTAATTAATCAAACATTTAGTAAGAGAGATTCTAAATTTTTTTTATCATTATGCCTTGCACTTGATGACAGATATGATGAGGTGCAAGAATTGAGGGTAAGAGATCCCCTAACAGCAAACAGCAATGGGATCCCCTTTGGCCGGTGGCAAGTTTTGTGAAAGAATTCTCAAACCCCAATAAATAAAAGCACAAGATTTGTGGTAAAAATGGTTTATTTATACTAAGAAAGCAGTATGCTAAGAAGAAAGCTTTCTTAGTGGGCAAACTCCTGTTAGGATTTTGGCAGAGATGGGTTTACTCTGTGTGGGTAAAACCCTGTTAGGATTTCTGCAAAGATGAGTTGACAAACCTTTGGTTTTATCAGGTTAATCATGGCCTGGAGTTGGGGAGCAGTTTGAGTGACTATGCCCTAGTCCAAGATTTCCAATTGAATGAGATTTCTTATCTTGAATGGGTGAGGCCCCTTGAAGAGGCCAGGAGGGTTGGAGAGTCAGGAGTACCCTTCCCCAAAGGTTCCTTTCTGACCCTTCCTTCCAAAAGATCTCAGTTTATATCAGATACTTTTAAAAATGTTTTTTTTAAACTTTGAATCTCCAGGACTTAGCACAGGGCCTAGCACTTATAAAGTTATTAATGCAATTATTGAGCAATTTAGGGCAGTTTGGTAGCATAAAAGAGTCATGTGGACATGGATATGAACATGGAATCAAGAAGACATCTTCCTGAGTTCAAATCTAGCCTCAGACACATATTAACTGTGTGATCCTGGGTAAATCCCTTAATTCTGTTTGCCTTAGTTTCTCATCTGTAAAATGCTGAGTAGTGCTGCTCCATTGGGGAATAACTGAAGGGCATCTCAGCTCTTTCTTTTTTTCTTCTTTTTCTTCCTTTCTTTCCCTTGCTTCTGTCCACATAGCGTTCCATACTCTTACCTGCAGGTGCTCTTCCCAAAGAAATGTCCTTCATTCTCAAAGAGGACCATGGCATTAGGAGATAAAGCCATGGCATGCAAGAGAATTAAATTAAGTGAAGCTGTGCAAATTTATCAGCCTTACTTTTTCCTCCAGAGTCATCTTGGTCAAGTGGCAAGATACAGATTAGGACAACTGGAGATAGTCCTTGGGCAGGATTGAAATGATGAACAACAGATACAATTTTGCACCTTATTTCCTCATCTCCTGTTGCTGAACCAAAAGGACCCTGTAAGTTTCTCATGAGAATTTGAATTTAGCCTCTCACACTAGATCAAAGTGACAAGCATGACCATAGAGTGACCTTGCCTATTTCTGTTCTTCTGCTTACCTGGGCATCACACCTGTGAGATGCTTCTACAGATAAGATCACTTATTGTTTTCTGAAAATACTGACCCTGGAAGGTCCCCTTAACTCCTTCCCATAATTGTATGTATCCTAAACCCATTCCCATCATTGTATGCTTCTTGTTATTCCCACAATTGTATAGATCTCAAGCCCATTCTCATAATTGTATGCATCGGTTATTGCTTTAGGCTGTGAGAAATATAAAATTTTTTGGATGACTGCTGCCTGATGACCTAAGTGCATTCTTTTTGCTTCTGCATCACCTGCTTGCTTTGCTAATTACAATCCTATATAAACACTGTTTGTGCCTCAGTCACTCTATACTAAATGCTTTTGATAATGGTCTCATTTGTCTCCACATTAAAAGATTAAAAATCCAATCTCTGTCTTGCCTCAGTTTCTCTGGCAATTTCTTTGTATTCCCTCCATGCCAGGAATATTTACCTTCCTTATCTCTACCTCCTAATTTCCCCAGTTTCCTTCAAATCTCAGTTAAAATTCTGTCTTCTTCAGGAAGCTTTTCTTAATTCTTTTTAATCTCCATGTCTTTCCTCCTCTGTTCTCTCCAATTTATCCATTATATATACTTCATACAGAGTTGTTTGTATGTTGTCTCCTCCATCAGACTGTGAGGTCCTTGAGAGCCTCCCTGTGTACCCACAGTATCTGGTAAATAGTAGGCACTTAATAAATGTTAGATAATTAACTGAGTTAATAAATGATTGTTGATTGATTGGAGATAGAAAAACAAAATGGAGTAGTCCATGCCATTAAGGAGCTCACATTTTATTGGTGAGAAATGATGTATAGGTACGTAAATAAATATGAAATGAATATAAAATAATTTCAAGTTGGAGGGCAGTCTTGACTTTTGAACAGGAAATATTGTGGGCATACTATTTCCTCCCAACTTTGACCATGTTTTGTTTTTCAGTTATAACAAACTCTTTATGACCCCATTTTATTTTATTTTATTTTTGGTAAAGATACTGGAGTGGCTTATCATTAACTACTCCAGCTCATTTTACAAATGAGGAAACTGAGGCAAAACAGCATTAAGTGATTTGCCCACGGTTACACAGCTAGTGTGTGAGGCTACATTTGAACTCAGATTTTCCTGATTTCAGGCCTGGCTTTTTAGCTGCCCAAAAATCTTCAGTGGATTCTTATTGCCTCTAGGTCTTCCACAATTTGGTTCCAGTTTATCTTTCTAAGCTTTGTAACATTTCAAAGGTTCGAGAGACATAATTCCTGGGTAATTAGTCATTAATAATGCTACCATTTTAATAAGATAGGTAAGTGGCACTCTTAAATGCCAAAAACTCTCATGGCAACAGACTCAAAGTTTTTATGACCACAGAAAAGTGGGTGTCCTAGAATACAGCAATCAACTCTGGCTAACAAGTAATGAGAGAGAATGAATATTACAATGAGGGGCTGACCCTATTCAAATGAACTTTAATAATGTCTTTTATTTTAAAGTTACTCCAAGTTTTGGGTAATCTAAACAAAGAATCTATATCCTCCATCCAAGCCTGTGCAGAAGACAATGGGCCAGGAGATTAACATCTGATCTAGTTGGGTGGAATAGCAATACCAAATGAGGGAAATGTTTATCCTGTTTTTCACTAGCCCTATCTTTAACAGATTGGACGGGAGGAAAAACAACAACAACAACAACAACAACAACAACAACAACAACAACAACAAAACAAAAAAAAAAAACAAAACCTGGGGTCTTCCCCATCTTAATAATTGGCTATTAATATGAGAGAGAAATAATCTCAACTCAATACATTACTCCCTTTACATAACTCATATTCTTACTAAAATGGGCTAATTGCTGTTTTCCAAATTTGTCATTCTCTCTGTCCTCCTGGCCTCTGTTCAACCTCTATCCTTCAGTTCCTGGAATATCTAACTTTCTCAAATCTCCCATCAGGCTCAGGTTCCTTTAAGACTTAGCTTTCTTGCCATCTTCTCCCAGTAGAAACTTCTTGAGATCAAAGACTATTTTCATTTTCTCTTCATTATCCTCAATGTCAAGAATAATGCTGAATCGTAATGCTTATTGAATTTCCATGCATTCTGTTTAGATTAATTAAAAGGACATGGGAAGTGAATCTGAATATTACATCCTACTTATGATACTGTGACCAACAACTAGACACACTCCAAAAAGAAGAGTTCCTACTTCCCAAATCCTTCAGTTGTTCAGGGACCAGAGCCACAGGATGTAACATAGATTAGTGCCTCGGAGAGGTGTGTCTTTCAGCACTAGCAGATGGAAGCCTTGGGTGTCTCAAAGTGAGCCTAATTCTGAAGCGCTCTAATTAGATGCTCTCCGAGGTCTCCCAAATGGTGATGTCTACTCTTAAGCATTGTGCCAAAGACTTAAGTCACTCATCAGGCTGCTTTGTTAAGACTATAAAGAAGAAAACAGCTGCTGCTGATACCCTGATGTGGGCACCTCCCTCACAGAACAATTTAGCAGACTTGGAGGACTTGTTGGCTAGTGTTTTAGACCAGATCATTATATTTATAGAGCTCGTTGTTTCTGAAGGAAAGGGCGGGGGGAAGCATGACGACTAGATGAATATTTCTTCATCCGTTAAATGGGGGCAATAATACTCCCAGCACCCATCTTCAGGGCCTTTGTAAGGCTCAAATAATAGGTGTAAAACATTGGGAATGTCTGCAAATCCGATATAAACATCATAATCTCTCTTTCCTCACTAAAGCAATGTGAATGTGGGGGTTCAGGTGTTCCCTCTCCTGGTCACAGGGTTGGCTGTGCATCTTGATGGTTCACTTCAGCCCTGCAATTCACACACTGCTGCTGCTTTCTACCCTCTGGTGCTTCAATCCAAGTTCTGACTCTAAAGTATGAGCCTTTGCTTCTGGGTCCTCTGGCTGGTTTATCTTCTGCTTTCTCCCTGATATCAATTGTCTCATCATTTTATTCAATATCAAATGTCCTAATATCCCAGCAGGATGGGCAGGGAGGCAATTCTTGTCTGCTGGATACAATACCAGTGGCTTGGGTTCCACAATTTAAGTAGTACTTGAATAATAAAAAAAAAATTTCTTGATATTAGTTTGAGATTTTATTCCCTGGCTGAAGAGGGATGGTATGAGGAAAGAAGGGGGCTGAGCTGGTGATTTAAGGCCAAAATGGAGGGAGAAAGGCTAAGCAAATCAGAAGGAGCACCAAATCCCTCAGTGAAGGAATCCTGTGAGATAAAGTGGAATAGTCTTTGGGGCAGTGGGGAGGGGAAGGCTGTTGAACTGTCCATTTTTCATACTTAACTGCAGGTGGTCTGAAGGCCTTTTTCCCACTTCAGCGAATCAATAAAGGACATTCAAAACTAACTGGTGTCAAAATATTTTTAAAAGAGGTGACAGTAATGCAAGTTATTTTTCACTTGAAGTAATCAGGTTTGTATAGATGGGACTATTACATATATTTCTACACACAAGCTTCTGGTTATATGTGGGCATAGAAACCAAATCAGCATCACTCATTCTCCTTCTTTTATTACACATCCTTTTGTTCCTATAGAATAGCTAGGTAATACAATAGAGTGCCAGGGATAGAATCAGGAAGACTCACCTTCATGAATTCAAATCTCAATCAGATACTTACCAGCTGTATGATCATGGATAAGTCACTTAATCCTGTTTGCCTCAGTTTCCTCATCTGTAAAATGAGCAGGATAAAACAACTCCAGTATCTTTGCTAAGGAAAACCCCACATGGAGTAGTGAAGAGTTGCATGTGACTGAACAACAATAGAATTTGTTCCTATAGCCAGAATGGGGAAATGACCACTCCATTCTTCATTTTCTTACACTGTGTTTGGCATATGTAGTGGATATTTCATAAATCTTTGTGGACTTGATTTTATAATTTAGGGATTTTTCTCTTTCCTTGCTTCTTCCTTTTGTTATCAGTCAAGAAGTATTCCTATTATGTACTTATTTTGCACCAAAACAGTCTCTGCTTTCAAGGAGCTCACATTCTAATTGGGTCAATGACACAAATAACTCTGCATGTACCATATATACAAGATAAGGGAAGATGATCTCTGAAAGAAAATGCTAATAGTTGGTAGAGCATGGGAAGAAAGGCCTTCTTGAAGAAGATGAGATTTGAAGGGAATCTTAAAATTAGCCAGGAAAGTCTGAAATCAGAGGTGAAGAGATGAGAGTGTTCCAGTCATTGGGGTAGCCATTGAAACAACATAGCTGGAATGAAAAGTTTGAGGATAGCAAGAGGGCAGACATTGTAGATCATAAAGAATATGGAAGGGAGTAAAGTATAAGAAGACCAAAAAGGAAGGAAAACAGCCAGGGTGTATAGGATTTAAATGCCAAACAGAGAATTTCATATTTGAACCCAAAGGTAATGGAGAGCTAGTCTCTGAGCTAATTGAGTAGGAAAGGTGACAAGATCAGACTTATTGTACCCTTGGAAAATCACTTATGCAGCTGAATAGAAAATGGATTCAAGTACAGAGAGAGACTGCTGCCTGCTTTTATCTCTTTCAGAGTCCATAAGCAGAAGATTGATCCTAATTAGGTAGATGAGGCACCTGCCTGCCTGGTATCATTTGAAGGCTGCTCAAATATCTTCCCTCATACCAAAAGAGCTTCCTCCCCTCCCCCCTATATTTCTGCTCTAGAAACTGACATTTCTATCATTAACTGGGAGTTAAGATTTTGAAAGCCTTTATTTAATGGAAGGACAGCTGAGTGGTTCAGTGGATAGAATGCTGGGCTTGGAATTAGGAACACCCAAATTCAGATGGCCTCAGATACTTAGTAATGGTCTGACTCTGGGCAAGTCACTAAAATCTGTGTGCCCCAGTTTCCTAACTTGTCAAATGACTTAGAAAAGGAAATGGCAAACCATTCCAGTATTTTTGCCAAGAAAATCCTAAGTAGTATCATGAAGAATCAGATTTGATTGAAGTGATTGTACAACAATGTTTTGTTATTTTAATTTTCCATGAAAAGTTAATTGCAGTGAATTTGTGCTTAGTCTTTGTTGTTGTTGTGTCTGGTTCTTTTTGACCTCTTTTGAAATTCTCTTGGCCTGTCATTGGTCTGCCATTTTCTTCTCCAACTTATTTCACAGATGAGGAATTGAGGCAAATAGAGTTAAGTGACTTGCCCAGGATTACATAGCTAGTAAGTGTCTAAAGATAGTTTTGAGCTCAGAAAAAACGAATCTTTCTGGCTGTATATCTGGGTACTTTGCCACCTAGCTGCCCACAACAAGACACAGTTAATCATTTATACATACCATCCAGGACCCATCCTGAAAGAGTTTGACTAGTCATGTTATCACTTATGGAGTAGAAGCAATAGATAAAGATATTGCCACCTTTTTCTGGGATCATGGTGTTTCACAACTTGTAGGAATTAAAAGACAATTTATTCACTCAATTGTCAACTTGTAAACTTTAAATCCTGAAGTTTACTCTGAAACTCAGGAAAAAGTCAGTTGGTTGCTTCCTGTTTCAGAACAGAAATAAAGATTTTGCAATCAGGACTTAAAAAGAATTTTTGACAGTGAGAGGCTCTCTCCTAGCTCCATTGACTGAAGAAGAATGTAATTGCTCAAACATAGACAAGAATAAGTGGCTGGATTAAGTGGAGTTATTTTTACATATTCAAACTCAGTTGTAATAGTCCCTTATAGCTGTAGGTGCTTTACAGTTTCAGTTCAATAAATAATATTCAAGCATCTGTTACATGATGCTTCAGATTAGTTGGCCTATAACCCAACCAGGTCTAGAGTGAATAAAACATAGATGAGTACGAAAGAAGAATGTAAACTTTTTGACGGCAGGGACTATTTGTTTTTGTTTTGTTCTTGTATTTGTAGTACGCAGTACAGTACCTAACAAATAGTAGGTATTTAATAAATTCTAATTAATTTTTGGGAAAAAAAATTCTAGAGGCAACAACATCATCTTGGGCAGCTGAGATCAAAAGAGCTCTGGGTACTTGAGAGTATAAAGGTGAAAAAATTGGAAAGGGGATAAAGAAAGGATAATGTGTGCTCTGGTCTGGTTCATAAACTTTAGGAGAAGATATGTGATTTAAAATCAATAATAAGAAATTAGTTGTATTTAAAAACTAAATAACTAGGCCGCAATATGGCCAGAGAGGTTTTTGATATTTGACATTTACTACCTATGTGACCTTAGCCAAGAGATTGAAATTCCTTGGACTTCAGTTCCTACATGTGTAAAATGAGGGGCATTGGATGAGGTATCTTCTGAGCTTCCTTCCAGACTAGTGTCTAGGTTTCTATGATTTCATCAGTTGATCATCAATCTCTTTTCTCTCCATTTTTTGACTAAAAGCTGATTTAAAAGCAAGGTACTATATAGTCTAGTTCCCTATACAAGAAGGAGGTAGCACAGCTGAAATCCAGAGCCTCTGGCCTGAATAATTCCTTTTTTTTCCCCAAACCAACTAGAGAAAAAAGGCTTCAAGGAATGGCTTGCCTTCTGCTTCTCTATAGAGACAAAAGGCTTTTCCAAGTTTGCAACAAAACTCTTAAAATATTGATGGAGTAGAATAGAAATGTTAAGGCTGCTCCAGTTTGGGCTAGATACCAGCAGGTCTGCCAGAGGTCTCATGTCTTGAAGACCCCAGGAGAGCTGACATTCAAGCTCCTTCCACACAGAGATGCAGATTGTAGTCTAAGCCTATTTCAGTGAATCTGAAATGGAAGAGGAAGAGAGATTGGCAGAGTGACTCTATACTTCTCCACTGCATGAAGAAGTCAAGCTGCAAAAGCAATCAAGTATAGGTATCTTGAGGGAAGGTATATAGGGAAAGGATTTGGATCTTATTAAAATTCATTGGAAAATTCTTTGGAAAAAGTAAAACTAATTTTGATTTTTTTAAAAGCAAAAATGTCAAGATTAGTCTCTCTTAAACAGGGTCAGTGGGGATATAGTTATGTAAAAATAAATCTAATCAGACTTCCCACAAAATTCCCTCCAAAAAAGTATGACAATGATTTGTTATACTGCCAAGCTTCAAAAGAACAGATTGAAATACCCAAGATTATAAATTCAAATTTTTTTCCATTGAAATGGCATTTTAATTTCCTTTCCCAGAATGTCCCCAGGGGTCACCATCTTATAGATACTTTCTGGTTTTTGTTATCTAATGGTGGGAGTCATTTAAGAGTGGTGCAGGTATTTGGGTAGATTTGATTAAGAATCTCTTGGGGCTACTTCCCAAACCCCAATTCTCAAAGTAGACTGAATCCATATGTGAAGACAGACAGCAAAATGATGAAGTGAAAGATGCTAGTGGTTTCTTATTTGGAGATCATACAGAGGCCTGAGGGGGATAATTCTTTTATTGGTTGAAAAAAACAGATCCAACATTTCTAAATGGTAACTTTTCAAAGTCAGATCCAAGACTATGAGTGGGTTCTCAGGCCACTTACTGATCTGGAGCTAGTCAATGGATAGGTGTCTGCCCACTTTTTACAGAGACTTGAGAAAGATAATTTTTCTTTTGGGAGTTAAGGATACCAGCTGTTAAGTTTCACAGATGGCAGGAATAGCTAGACAGGGTCTACACAGTACTGATTAGGGTGTATTTTATATTTTATACTATTGGTATATTCCTAATTTGTAGTATGTGTGTGATAGTATCTAATATTGGTATGTATATTCCTAAATTGTGGCATCAGAACCAATTAACTATTTTATAAATAGTTGTAACTATATATGTAAATGTGAATTGAGTGTGGGACATAGTCACTCTTTATCCTCAGGCTGTTGGCATGGATGATGGTTGTAGAAATCCTAGCAGAAACAGCCAGCCAATGAATAGTTATCTACTTATAAGAATACACTCAGACATTAGCGTAAAGGACCTTTGAGTCGTAAGAGGTGGAAGGGGTCTCTGCTCTCCTCTAGAGAGACCCCCTCATATGCTAAAATGAATTCTTTTTACAATATTTGTGATATGTGGTTACTCAGTCTTTACTTGAAGATCTCTTGTGTGATCTCTACTTACCAGAGAAGTTCATTCTGTTCTCAGATTGTGCTATTAGGAATTGTTTTCCTTATATCAAACCTAAATATTCCTCTTTGTAACTCAGTTGTTATAGTTTTCCTTGTAAAGGACCAAACATTGAAAGTTGTCTTTTAGAAAGGTTGTTATCTATTTTTCTCAATTAATGAGTGAATTAAACCTTTAGGCATCCATACGATAAAAAGTCACCAGCATCTTTAAAATGTGTGTGTATACATCTATATTTATGTGCATATATACATTTATATTAACATTTTGAGATACAGAAGAGAGAGAAGGAGAAGGATCAAAGAAGAGAGATAAAGAGAGAGGAGAAAGAACATTTTCATATAAGCAGCAGAACAGAAAAAAACATTATACATTATACATGAGGATGCAAATCTTTATTACTTTCTTCTTCTTCTTTTACTTTATTGCTTTATTATCTCTCTTCATATCTGTTCCCATTGTTCCTGGTTCTGCCCCCAGGAATAAAATAGAACAAATCTAGTCCTTTCTCCAAGTTACAACTCCTCACAAAATTCCTCAATTCTTTCAATTCACTAATCAATCAGTAAGTATTAAGAACCTATTAAGTTCCTGCCTTCATTCTAATTGCTTGGGTAGTATATTTTTTGTGAGATATACTAGTAGTCTAGGAAGTAAGAAGAGGCCTCTCAGAAAAGGTATTGCTTTGGTTGAGCTTTAAAGGGAACTAGGGAGTCTAAAAAGTAGAAGGGAAGGAGGAAGTGCACTTCTGGTCTGGTGGATGGCCTTTGCAAAAGCCCAGAGACAGGAAATGGAATATTTTGTTGGAAGAACATCAGGAAGATTAATTTGATGGGGTGGTAGGGAGTACAAAGGGGATGGGGATGTATAATAAGGCTGAGTTGGAAATGGGTCATGAAGGGCCAGAAAATACAGAAAGAAGGGTCTATATTTTATCTTAGAAGTAGCAGGGACTTAGTTGCTCTCAGATGACCTTGACTCAAGGCCCTTCACCATGCTCCTTGCCCTGCTTTGGACACTTGCAGCTTATCAAAGTGTTTCCTGTGGCATCTACAACCAAACAGAATCCTCCACAACACAAAACACAAAAACTCCAGATGGAGTCTGGATCCAGAGGAAACTACTTCTTCTGACACTGACATCTAAGTCAATGAACTTCTTTGATTTGGAGGCAATTTCAGTCTCCTTGTCTGTTTCTCTTCTTAAGGCTGGGGGGTCTTAAGGACAAGATTTCTTATGTCTTATGTTTGGTTTTTAAGTCTGGTTACTTAGGAGGTAGATTCATCCTATGTCCAAGATTCCTCTGTGTAGTCATCATTTCTGAGATAGGTGTGAATGCAAATAGATGATCAAAACAAGCAAACTTCAGTTAAATCATTTAGGTAGGGTCCTCTAATAACCCTAACTGTTGTGCTTAATCTCTGTTGTGCTCAGTCTGTTGAAATAATATCATGTAGGCATATACTTAGAGAAAACAATTAGAGATCCAGAGAGATACTCAGGTGTTAGTCACCAGGATTATAGGAACTACATACATCAAAATTTCACGGTTCAGATAAGTTCATTTCATAGTCCCAAGTCACCCCAGTCTAGAGTGTGTTTGGTGTTTTGGGATGGCAGTTCCTTGACCACTGGTCAACATTTACCCAACACAATTTTTTCCATTGGACTAAATGTGATTCTGAATTAATGGAAGGTGTTCCTGTGTTTGTACAGATAATAGTCCATATGGACTTAGAAACTGTAATTGAATCTAGCTATTCAGGTCTCAGCTCCACAGTTCACAGAGAGCTGTTTGAAAAGCTAATAATGGTCTTGACAGGCCCTCACCACAAGTGCTGTATAAATTGATATATTATTTGTAAATGGAATATTTTGGTAATGAATTGAGAATCAAGATAGTCAAGTACAACAATAATACAATCTCTTCTTCACATGTCCTTAAACTCAAACCATTTTATATCTACCTAGTCAGGGAATATGTTATTTTCTTTCTCTTTGCTTTTCTTCCTCTCCCTTCCCTACCTCCTTAGGCTTGTTTTGAGCACTAAAATTAGATAATTTATGTGAGAAAATTGCTTTGGAAAAATACACAGCACTGTAGAAGCAGGTTTGTTATTTTCATCTTATTTTTCTATTATTTTCCTTTACTTTTTTCTCATTCTTCTCTCTCTCTTTTCTCCTTGTTCTCACAAACTTCATTAAACATCAAAGAGTTGTAGAACACTGTGCTGAAGATAAAAGAATATGGAACTAGGAGGCAAGAGCCTTGGGTTCTAGTCCTTATTCTGCCACTAAAGAGCTGTATGGGCAAGTCGGGCAAGTTGGTTGGAGTGGTTTCAATGAATTCATGAGGTAAGTGGACAAGCTGACATACATAATACCTTTACAGAATCACCAAACATGAATTGTAAAAGACCTTAGAGTTCGTCTAGTTCACCTAAAAAAAAAAAAAAAAAGAATCTTTTTTGCAACATACTTAACTACTCCCTTACTCTCAGTTTCAATATCTCCATGATTTTATATATATCATCATTATCATCATCAAGAGTTTGTTTTAATAATTCAAATGTCAGTCAACAGACAAAGTCCAAATACTGTTGAAACCTTAAAGTCATGATGACTACCAGAAGACAACTGTTGACACAACAAGAGAGATGTGATAATATCTATAGAAGGAGTTTCAACAGTATTTGGACTTTGTTGGAACATCTGGGACTTAAGAAAGTGCTATAAATGTAGCAAGGTCAACTTTATATTATTATATATATATAGCACATCTACAGCAGAAACTTGTTTTAAAAGTCTGTTGACTGACATTTGAATTATTAAAACAAACTCTTGAAGAAAAAATTATATATCTATTTTGAGATGGGAGAAACTATAGAGACCCTCTATTCAAAGTATCATAAATACAGAACCTAAAGGGAATTTTGAATTCATCTAGTCCAAACTCAATTTTACAAATAAGGCCTAGAGAAAAAAAGTGACTTGCCCAATAATCCATCTCATTGATAACATTTATAAAGCACTTAAGAAGGCAGGATTTGGACCTACATCCTCTGACTTTGGGACCACTGTTCTTTCCATTGCCTCCCTAATTCAACCTCTCCAAATTTAACAGTTGTGGATTTTAGGCATTAAAACTATTTGTTCTTCTTTTGGTTGAGTGTTGAGTAGACATGGCAACTGATACCCACTATAGCCAACCTCTTTGTAACAAACTATTTCATGGCGAAATCTCTGGTTCATTCTTCTAATAAACCATTTGGAAGGGGAAATTCATAGGGTCCTTTGCTTTGGTTGCTTTGACCTTTAACGGTCTGTAATCCTATAACAAATAAAGATAAACATTTCATATGTCAGTAGGCAGGGCCCAAAACACTAAGAGAAGTGATAATGATGATAATGATGCAAGATTTCTAGAATTGTTCATTCTTGCCTAGCAATCTTGCTTTCATATGCTACTGAATTGTATGTTGTTGTCTCTGCCATTGTTCCTGATAAATTCTGAGATTATGGTTAATTGAAAATGGCCTCCCTTTTTCTTCTCTTCCTTCTCACTCTTTCCTTAGTGTCCTTCCTTTCTCTTCCAAAATTCTATTTAATTTTTCTCTCTCCTTGGCTGTATTCTTCCACTCTAATTACTTATTTGCCTTATTGGAGATTTTGGTTGGGGTAGATGCCATATTTTCCCATTTTGCTGAGACCTGGATACTTAGATAACAACACACACACACACAAGCATGTGTGCACTGACCATATTTTTCAAACAGAGACTGGGCTGTAGCAGCATGGTATCATGGAAAAGATCAGCTTTAGAGTCTAAGGACTTGGGTCTGAATACTGATTCTGCTACTTTCTAGCTGGTTCATCTTGGAGACAACTCTTCATTCCTTTGGTTTCTAGTTTCCTCATCTGTAAAAGGAAGGAATTGAACTAGGTGAATCCTGAATTTCCCTTCCAGTTCTAAATATATAAATTGTAATTCCTAACTATCTCATAAGCTAGAGAACCTTCAAAGAATGTTGGGCTTATATAGAACTTGATCTATTGTAAAAGGCTAGCAACTTGAATAGTTGCTATCTATCTTTGCCCCATATGATTTCCTCAAGGAAAACTGCTAAAACATTTTTAGATATGGCTTGTGTCTCAGATTTTTTCCCAAAGTGGGTAATAGGATCCCTTCTGACAAAAGTACTCAATGTATCATAAAAATACTGGCTATGGAACACCTTTTATTTCACTCCAAAGAAAATGTATAAGGCACAAAGGACCCAAAGGTATGCATGAACAAATACAGAAAACATAAAATATTTAAATAGACCGTTACACGCATTGGATTCCCTCCCAGAAGGTAAAGAGCCTATGTGGTATGGCTAAACATGCAGATCACATTTGCCTCAATTCTATAGAATCTGAGCAAGTCATAGTAATAATTATGGAAAACTGGCAAAGTATAGCTCAATTGTGGCTTTCTTTGGCCCTCTAATTGCAGGATGAGTCTGGTCTTGGGCCTCTTCTCTGAGAAATACATTGTCAAGGAAATCCACTGATGTTGGGCTTATGAACTCAGGAATTATAAACCCACAATATAATCACCAATGCTGGAAATGTCCATTTTTCTCTGTAGCTAGTTAAGAATCTGGGCTTAGAAAAGTAAGCACAAAGGTAGAAAAAGGCAGCTAAGGACTTGAGGTTGCCAAGGTTAATACATTTCCCCTCTAGACCTGCACTTTTGCCAGAATCTGCCATTATTGCTATATGGTAGAAAGGAGAGGAGAAAAATAGCCCCTTTCCTCTCTCCTGGTTGGAAGTACACAGAAATGGAAGTAATGGAAAGTCTCCTGGCAGAGAAAGTATCCAAAGGAGAGTAAAATCATTTTCTTATAGTGAAAGGAGAGGAGCTACAGAGAGAAGAGTTTTCATAGATAGGAGTTTTTCTGCTCTGCTTCTCAGTTGCAAATAATCAGGAGTTTTTTAGTCATTAAGGAGCAATCTGGAGTTCCCTGTGGCATACCAACAGGGTCATGTCCCTAAGCAAGGGATCTGTGTGGCAGGAAAGTTCCATGAGAAGTTCCCATTTCTAACAAAGGTAATTCCACCATATGGATAGGGTTGCTATTGTTCAGTTGTTTTCAGCTGTGTCCCACTTGGCAAAGACTCTAGAGTGATTGGTTATCACATTTTTTTCAGCTCATTTTACAGATAAGGAAACTGAGGCAAGCAGGTTTAAGTGACATATCCAGGGTCAGCTAGTCAGTGTCTGAGATCAGATTTGAATTAAGGTTTTCCTGTCTGTGGGCAGTGCTCCATCTGCTGTACCACCTAAATTTCTTCTAGGGCTAATATTATATGACTGGCCACAGTAGACACACACCCATCATAAAATGTATTTTCATTATCTATATATAATGTAGAGTAGTTAAAAAATATGGTGAGAGCAGAGAATTATGTGTATTGTAAATCCAAAGTATTTGGGAATTAAGGAGATAGATGACTAGTAGAGAGTATTCAAGGTGAAGAAGGAAATTTTGATTTTGATGATCTGCAGGAAGGGAATGAGGGATAACTGTGAAATGTGGAACCAAAGCAATCAGCAGTAATAAGGATAAGCCAAAGGACTGTGAATATAAGATGTGTGTGAATTATTATTGAGCAAAGGGAAGAAGAGGAAAAGGAAGAAAAAGGAAGGAAGGGAAAAGAAGGAAAGGAAAATACCCAAAATGGTGAAACGTTATAAAGAATGAAAGGGGAACATAGGTCTAGGGGTGGGGAGTGAGATGAGGTAATCAACTCACCCTATCATCCATTCTCTTTGCTGACACCTCATTCGGTTTCATTTCACTGCCCACGTCTCTAGGGATGACAGTTCTCTGAATGGGATTCGATGTAGACATCTCATCCCTGACATTCCTTATACTTGAGGCCTGGAGCAAAGAATTATAAATCCCAGTCCTCATAATGGGAAATCAGATGACAGAGGGGTCTCTTTGGGGTTGAAATTTAAGTGAAGACATCTTCCTCTCTAACCCCAAGAGTCCCGCTCTAGGGAGAATCCAACTTCCAAGATTATAGAATTAGAATGTATTTAAGGTCATTTATTCAGAATATAGGAATCCTTTCTCATGACACCGTTGACATGGTCAGCAAATGTCTACTTGAACAGCTTCAGTAACAAAATTCCCAACTTGGAGGGGATGGAGGGATGGGAAACAGCCAATTCCATTGTGTTTCAGTGTCATAGGTTATCAATCCAGACACTTGCCTGAAATCCTACATTTGGTTTGTTACCATAAAATTAGGAAATATTAAGCCAGAAGTGGAAGGGAACCCTCCAAGTGCTGCTGTGCAAGTGCCCATAAATGAGCGCCACAACACATAATTACACTAATACATAATACTTAGGGAGAAAAAAAAAGTACAGAGTCATCCTAAAAGCCCAGAAGCAAATGCCTTTCTGGTCAATCTGACTTTGGATAAAGGGATATCCTAGAATGTTTTTAAGGGCTAAAAGGTCAGCATTCTTTTCCTTGAGAGACAGTTTTGGTGAATTGAAGCCAATATTCTGGCTCACATTATGGTCCTTGTGCTATTTTTGAGATGAGATTTTGAGTCACTTCTGTTAGTGGTCTGTGTGGACACCAAAAAGATATAAATTCTTCCTCTTTAAGTAACATTTTTTGGTGAATTCTAGTTCAACACATTATCTTCAGGTACTTTCCAAGTCCCCAGACTTCTTCATTTCTACTCTCAAGCTATCCTTATTTTTGCTGCTGATTAAAACTAAAACAGACTTGAGGGTTTTTTTCTCATGAATATTATGGCTGAATTGATAGTCATTCAAAAAGATTTTCCTAACCAAAATACTAGAAAGAAAAAGAGGGAACTAATGCACACAGCTCTGGTTACATCAGGCATTTGGATGAGTAGCTCATTGAGCTAAGTGATCAGCATATGAATAGTCACTGAAGAAGAAAAATGAGAGCTGGGCCCAGAATTTATTGAATATCAAGCTCAGTAATACTTTGTAAGTGGTTCATACCTTTAATGATCCTAAGGTGCTCTTTAGTACTCACATTTTCCCATTAATGCTATACAGGTGTGAATTATGAATTTTCAAAAGAATGAGAGTTGTAAGTGATTCTAAAGTCAATGGAAAGATGCATAGTGGGTGGAGGCTCTGGGGTAGTGCAGGTGATGTGATGGTTTATATTTGAAAAGAGAAATCAAGAGCATCATGTATGACTGGGAAAGGAGGTAGACCAAATATGTAGCAAAGAGTGATAATAGATGGGTCAGCTAAGGATGACACTGGGATCAATGAAATATTTAAAGAATACAAAGGAGTCTTCCAGGACTGAATAGAAGAAATAGTTGAGAATTGAGGTTAGAGAATTTGTGGAAAGGTATACACAATTGTTACATAGAATGGAAGAATGTAAAGGGCTTTGTTAGGATCTGCATCAGGGGAGGAGTATGGATCTTGATGGACATGGTACAGTGAAAAGGGTGCCCAATTTGTCATATAAGAGTATCCAGGTTGGGATCCTAGATATGCAATTTATCACTTGAGTAATCTAACCTTTCCTGGGTCTCAATTTCTTCATCTGTAAAGCAAAGGGCTGGATTGATGCCCTTAAAATGTTTCTTTGATAGGGTGAAAAGGACCCAAGCAAAAAGTCCTTGTAGCTTCAGGAGCATAGGAAGGGGCTATAACAGGAAAGGAACTGAATCTTACTGTCCAAACTGTAAGGAAGCAGGAAGAAGCAGACATGATCATCCTTAAGTGGGCCTTCAAGGCAGTAGGCCCTGATTGAATTCTTGGCCAATTCCTTGCATTGATATGACCTCATAGTTACTGTAACTAATCACAGGACCAAGTTATGATCTCAACACCAAGATTATTTTTCTCTTATAAAAGAATCTACTTGTATCCCACTTCTTTGCAGAATTCATTAGGAACTGTCTGCTTTATGGCAGCATGTTCTCTAGGGATTAATCTGCCTTATGTTGTCTTTCTCCTTGTTATAGCTAACTCCTTAGGACTTTGTCTTAATGGCATCTTCTTCCTTGTTAATGACAAGTTTCACTAGGGAACTTTCCCTTATTAATTGCTAAGTTCCACTTTGGAATTTAGTCTGCCAGTCGATGCTATAATAATAAAATCTTCGCTTTTTGACTTGGAGATGAAGTCTATAAATCCTTTTGAGACACCTTATGACATCATTCTGAAACCCCAATATATTTTGGAACCCCTTTCCCAATATTTGGGGACAGTTCTGAAACCCCAACATGTTTTGGGGGGTTTGGCACCTTTGTACCCCTGTATGTTATCACCTTCCAGGTCTAAATCTATAGGGATTTGAACTGAATTCTATGCTATTCTACAGGGTCCCAGAGGAACAAACTCCCTCTACCAGCATAGGTTGGCACTTATTCTAATATTTCTCAAGAGCACCTCAAAGGGGATCACATACATGATTAAAATGACCAAATAACCACAACAGCAAGTTAGATCTTAGAATGTTGCTTGGCTAAGTTGTTGAGAGGCTAAGTGCCTTGCCCAGAGTCAGATTTTATCGTTTTTTTCAGTCATTTCAGCTTTGTCTGACTCATTTGTAACAAAGATTTACATCCTGTAATACAATCCAGGATTTGCTGCTGTTGTTCAGTTGTTTTCAGTCATGTCCATGACCCCATTTGGGTTTTATTGTCAAAGATACTAGATTATTGGCCATTTCCTTTTCCAGCTCCTTTTCTAGATGAGATAGAGATAAAGAGGGCTAAGTGACTTGCCCAGGATCACCCAGATAAATAAATATCTGAGACAAGATTTGAACCCATATTTTCCTAACTCCATGGCAGCTAGGTGATGGGGTGGACAGAGCACTAAATCAGGAGTTCTCATCTTCCTGAGCTAAAATTTCATACTCACATACATGGCTGTGTGATTCTATCATGTCACTTAACCCTTTTTTGTCTTAGTTTCATTATCAATAAAATTAACCAGAAAAGGAAAAGGCAAACCACACCAGAATTTTTATCAAGAAAACTCTGGGAATGAGGGGATTAGTGAAATTACTCGAGAACATTAAACTTCTAGACTTCTGATCCAGCTTTATTCAAGGTGCCTAATTGCCCCAGGGTCAGATTTAGGGAATAGATAGCTGACCTTAGAGTCATAAAAGAACAGGGTTCAAGTTTCATCTTAAGTACCTACAGGATCAGATAGCCAATTCCTCATCTATAAAATGAGCTGGAGAGGGAAATGGCAAATCATTCCAATATTTTTGCTAAGAAAACCCCCAATGTTATCATGGAGAATCAGTTATGACTGAAGTTATTCAACAATAACATTAGAGGTAGATATTGAACCCAGGTCTTTTTTGCCTATGACACCATCTTTCTCTCCACTTACCTATACTACATTTGCATTTATGAGCCTATAAAATCAAATTCTGACCTGAAATTTATACTGTTTTTTAGTTTAAATCCTTTGTCCTCTGTGGTGTTTGTACATCTGTAGGCCAAAGTCATAAATGTTGATTCTTCAAATAAAATTTTTCATAAGGACTCTTCTTTAATATCCCATGCTTCCTAGAAACACCTTGAACACAGACTTTGTGTGGGAGTGCTTCTTTTGTGAGTTCTCAAGGCTTTTCAGGGCTATGTAGGTACCAATTAGGTCTAGAATCAAAGTCAATATCTAATTGTAAAATAGTGACTAGTAGTACAGGGAATATAGCAATTCAACAGTTCTTGTTGAATTATTGACTTTTTTCTATTTCATTTTATTTTTCAATTAATAAGTGTATATTTTCTCTCCTTCCTACATCATTCCCCAGTTTAAAAGAAAAAAAAAGGAAAAATAAAATATTTGTAACAAATATATATCAAATTCCCACATTGTCCATGCCCCCAAATAAATGTCTCAGTCTGCGTTTTGAACCAAAACCTCTCTTTCGAGGGGAAGGTGACATATGACATTATCAGTCTTCATGTCATTAAATTGATTAATTAAGTATTTTAAAAATTATTTGTGTTTGCAATACTGTTGCTGTATAAGTTGTTCTTTTGGTTGGTACCTTTCCTGCATTAATTATCATATTAAATCTTTCTTGGCTTTCCAGGTTTCTATGGATCCACTCTTTCATCATTTCTTACAGCCTAATAGCATCCCTTTGCATTTATATACTATGATTTTGTTCAATTACTACTGAAAAATCAGTAAAAGGGTCATCCTATAACTTTCCTTGGAAACTCAATTGAGAGTGGTGGCAAAGAGTTGGAAATGAGTAGATGTCCATCTATTGGGGAATGGTTGAATAAGTTATGCTACGTGAAAGTAATAGAATATTGTTTTATAAAAAAATCATGAACAATCTGATTTTAGAAAGGCTTGGAAAGATTTATACAAAATATGCTACGCAAAACAAGTAGAACCAGTAGAATACAGTATACACAGTAACAGCAAGATAATACAATGATCAATTATGAAGGAATTGGTTCTTCTCAGTTGTTCAATGACCCAAGGCAATCCTGATAAACTCTGGATAGAAAATGCCATCTGCATCCAGACAGGTCATGGACATGACTGAAAACAACTGAATAGCAGCAGCAAATCCTGCATCATTCTGGAGAATGAACATAAATCAATGCATGCTATGTTCATTTTTTTTCCTTTTTCTTTGATTGTTCTTTTTCTTGTGATTTTCCCCTTATGTTCTGATTTTTTTTCTCCCAACATGATTCATAAAGAAATGTGTGCTAATGTAATATATAATCAGAAAAAAGAGAACACTAAAAAAGTAAAAAAAAAAAAAAGAAATTTAATATATAACAACTGTTATAGCCAAGACACTCTTTTTTACTGTGAAAATTAAACTCCATCCACCACTATGTCTCCTGCTACTTGTCCTTAAATAATGAGAACAGAAATGGGCAATGCAAATTCAAAAGAATGTTAGGACAAAATGCTTGAAAGAGTGGGAAATAAACTAAACACTTGTGCCTTTATCTTTAATTGGTGAGCGTCCTTGGATGAAGAGTCTGAGGAGAATATTTTGAAAACCTCCCTGTATTCATTTTTTATATATTATATTAATACCTTAGAGATATCAAGGTATAGTGGTTAGAGAACTAACTTCAGGATAGAGAATATATTCATTGTTAATCATTAGGGAATATCTTAATATATAAATAAAGAGGGGAATCTCCTAGGAGGGACACAAGATTCAGTTGCCCACCTTTGCTTTCTAATAATGAACTTATCTTGTTATGATCATCCATGATAGACATTGCATATAATCACAGACCTGGTGCTCCCAGTTTATGATTAAAGGTATGGGATCACTAACTCTTTGGGTTAATGGGGCAGCCATGTCTGGAGTTTTGAATACTTGCTGGGAAAGACTACTAGGAGAGGAAGCATACAGGGATTAATGTTTCAGTCACAATCATAAGAATATAGAAGCAGACACCACGGGGGTCAGGGTTTGTGGGGTAGGGAGATGGGGTGGGGAAGAACAGAATGGGGAAGGGAATATAATTGCAAATCTGAATTGGGAGTACTTGAGCCCCATGGACATGTAGCAGATAGAGGAGTGTGGGAAGGAAGCAGGAGTCTGGGGTCCCATTTTATAGGGTTTTGGTGATAGGGGCTGGATTAGTTCTCAGACACGCCAGTAGACCCAGAACCTGGTGTCAGGAAGACTGAGTTCAAATTTGAGCTCAGACACTTGCTAGTTATGCCATTCACTTAGCCTCTGTTTGTTTGTTTCCTCATTTGTAAAATTGGAATAATCACACCAATTCCTATATTATAAAGATGAAAAGAGATATTTGTAAATTTCTTTGCAAACCTTAAGACATTATATGAATGATAATAATAATAAATACAAATATATAATAGTCATAATAATTATTAAGTTATTTAAAATAACATAATAACTATTGTATTATTATAGGATCATAGATCTAGAGCTAGAAGGGTCCTAATAGGCCAAATAGTCAACCCCTCTATTTTACAGAGAGGAAATTTAGGCTCAGGACTATTGAGTGATTTGCTCAAGATCACAAGATAATAAATTTCAAGGTGTATAATTGAAGCCAGAATCAGCAAGCTCTCTTTCCAATGCACCATTGTGATTTCTAATTATATTCACGAGTGTAGTCCTTTTGATAACACAGATTGTTAATTCTATCCATTCTTTCTCTGGGAATGGATAACATTTTTTTCCATACGTGCTTCAGAATTGTCTTAGAACATTGTGTTGTTAGCTAAATTGTTAGCTAATAGTAGCAAAATCATCCTCTGTATAATTTTTGTTCAAGCAAAAAACTTAAAAACACTTTCCCCTTCCTCCCCAAAAAACCCTCTTCCACTACCAAAAACAATAACAACTTAATCTCAAAACAATTTTCCCAATCAACAAAAATATAAAATGTAATGTTGTAGAATATTCTCAAAATTAAAAATCAATCTCAATAAAATGATTAAATTATAGTCCCCAGTCTTCTAGAGAATTATTCACTTTCTCAAAAATCACAAAGCAACTTACAGGCAGAATACAATCAAGAACCACTCAGAAGTTAACTCTTCTTTCTCATTGTATTTCAGACAACGTGAATTTTTATTCTTCTGAGACATAGGAAACAGGAAGGATTTTCCCACTTTAGGAAACCTACAGTAAGCACACCTCATCCTTAGCCTTTGTTAAACTAAGCCAACAAAACAACGAAACTCATTAAAGATATAATGAGGATCAGAAAATAGTAGTGAGCACTTAAATAAGATATAGAACATGGTTCCATTTATCAAAAAATACTTTCAGATTTGGTATTTCATATTTCACTAGAACCCAGATGAAAGGAGAGTAGGGAGACTTTATTGTCTGTAATAATAGGCAACTAAGTGGTACAGTGGAGGGGGTTTCAGATTTCATATCAGGGAGACCTAAATTTAAATTTGGCCTCAGATACTTTACTGATTCTATGACCCTGGGCCAGTCAGTTAAATTGCCTAGTTTCCTCATCTGTAAAATCGGGATAAAAATAGCTCTTCCCTCTATATGGCTATTGAGAGGATCAAATGACATAAAAGGTCAAGTACTTTTCAAACTTTAAAGTGTTATATAAATGCTAGCAATTATAATAAGATAAATCAGGGTCTCAGGGCTTAGTATTCATTCTATATGAGACAGAGGCTATCTGGATGAAATTGTATACATACACCTGTACTTCTTCCAGGCTTCCTCCAATGCTCAAGACTTTCTTAGAGAAATCCAAACCAGGGTACGCGTGGACACTGATCTATGAACAGGGACTCAACTGAAAATGATGGATATTAATGGTAACATCAATTTAGGGGATATTGAAAAAAAATTCCCCAGTGTGATGGCCTTTTCTGATTTCAATTATAAAGAAATTGGAAAACAAAGACATATGGCAATGTCAGGTGTGTGATGGAAAACTCTTCCTTTGCAGTTGGAATTATGAATCTATAGCAATCATTATTAGTTGAGGATATTCCCTTATGGAATTAAGCTGGGAATGATAAGTAGAGGAAGAATGATAGATCAGTTTTCAAAGACACTAAGTGTTGGCTGATTGTTCTGTTAATGTCATAACTTTTTTTTAACATATCTATTTATTTGTTTGGACACAAAATAATACAAACTGGAATTTCAGGGCATTTGGATCAGCAGTGTGAACAACTTATCGAAACAACATGGCACCAGGATCAGTGCTGTGCTTCTTATAGTAACCTCCATCTTCTTGCTTCATATTTTGTTCCCAACAAAATGATGGGGACACTTAGGGGAAACTCCCATTGGACAAGGCGAGTACCCTTCTAACACAAGAATCACAGAAACAAATCTAATGAAATCTGTAGTCATTGTTTAATGATAAAAACAGTGCATTTCTGAAGATCATACTAAAATCTTAAAGAAATTGTTTGCTTCAGTTTCCTTGTGAGGAAATCAGATTGCCTCTGAGGTTCCTTACAATTCTAACATTCCAGGACTCCTTGAAAAAAAAAAAAAACACAAAAACAAACAACACATTTTCATAAAGAGAAAGCAGAACACAAATGGTTCCTTCTCCCACAAAAGTATTTTCAAAATTCCTTCAAGAGATGGGAAGAAGAAAGAAGGAAGAAGGGTACCCAAAAAGACAAAGATTTAAGTATGCATTCACAGAAGTTTAAAGACAAGTAATAGCCACTTAAGAAAAACCCAAAATAAAACAAAAACAAAACATAAAACTCAAACCCAGCAACCCCCGAACAACTACAATTCACTTTCCAAGAGAGGTAGGGATGGGAATCAGGAGAGAAATGGAAACTTTATTAAGCTATTCCAAATTCTAGGGGGATCGAGAGACTGCATTTTAGACAGCTATTTTTAGATTATGTCAACTTCAATCATAACCTGACTCAGAGTTGAGAGCCAAACACTAAAAGCATTTAGGTGGAATTCCTTTCTGGAAAGCATAGCTAAGATGAGAGACTCAGCAATGGAAACACTTGAGTTTAGGAAGACTTCAGAAACTACTTTGATTACAAAGGTCTCTTCAGTGGATTTCAAGACAAGGCCATTTTATCATTAAATCCTAGTCTACATGAAGTATTCTGGTCATTTATTTATTCATTTACCTACTTAACAAACATTTATTGCAGTGTCCAGGACCTTCTGCTATGGAGGAAACAAAAGGAGTATGTGCTCTTGCTTTCAAAGCATTCACAATTTAGTTGCAAATGCACTATATATTATCTAAATTCTAATAAAAACCAACATTTATATACCACTTTGCAAGCAGAGGCTATCTCCGTTTTGTTTTTATTATTCCCAGTTGCTAAAAATTCACACCTATGTTCCATTTCTTGGAATATTGTAAGTACTTAGTAAATTCTTGGTGATAGATATACATTGTCTCCTTATTGTTCTTATAGCAGCCCTGTGAATAATCACCATCTTCATCATCATAACAACCAGGATTTTTATACTTTTTTAAAATCTTGCTAAAAAATTTAATAAACATTGCCTAAATTTATTCTTTCAAAAATTTTCTAAAAAATCCCCATATTCCAGTTGAGAAAATTAACTCAGATCAGTTAAGTATCTTGCCTAGGGTTAGAGGTGGTGTCATGGATAGAGCAATGGTGTGGGATTCAGGAATCCAAATTCTGCTTCACATATCCTGCTGTGTGACTCTGGGCAAATAAATTTTGCTTTCAACCTCAATAATAGCATCTACTTCACAGGGTTGGCATCTGGATCAGATGAAATGCTAGTTATTATTATCGATAATAATGTTATTGTTAAGTTCACACAGCTATTATATTATCTGACAACTGACTTGAGCCCAGGTTCAAATACAGTGTTTAATCCCCCATGCCATTTTCTGACAGTAATATGATCGAGTACCAAAAAGCGTGTGACAAAAAATAATTGGTTCAGAGGTTTAGAGTTACCATATAATGAGCTCCCCATGTGTTAAAGGTCTTCCAGTAGAGGCAGGATAATGACTTGTCCGAGATATTGTAGATGGGATTTGTGATTGGGTTGAGGTTAAATTAGATAATCTTTGATGTTCTTTCTATTTCTATGTGGTTATATAATGTATATCCATATGGCAAAGCCAGTTTTTAAAATAGTAGCAAAATGATCAAACATTTTATCTAAAAGAAACATTATTTAATCTTCTATGTGAATTTCACAAGCAAAGCACAAAAATATTAGATAATTAATGATAGAGCTAGAGAGCTAATGCATTAATTAGGCATTCACTGTTTACTAGATAGGGCAGCTAGATGGTGACAAGAATAGGCCACTTGCCCTGAAGTCAGGAAGATCTGAATTCAAATCCAACTTCAGACACATTAGCCATGTGACTCTGGGCAAGTCACTTGCCCCTATTTGCCTCAGTTTCTTCATCTATAAAGTGAGCTAGAGAAAGAAATAGCATCTACTCCAGTATCTTTGCTAAGAAAACCCAAAATGGGGTCACAACATGAGTTGGACACAACATGAACACCAAAATGTCCCAGACGCTGTCCTAAGTGCTAGGGATATACAAATAAGAAAACAAAATGGTGTTCATGTTTTAGCTTTTTTTAATTAAAAAGTCATACAAATCAATTTTTCCTATAGTAAACGTCCTGGTATACCAGAGCTGGAGGCAAACTTAGAAAGCATCTAGTCCAACTTTCTAATTTTATAGATAAGGAAAGTAAAACTCAAAGATATAGTTTTTGGTCAGTCAGCTAGCTAATGACAAAGCTGGAATTTGAACAGATCACCTATTCCAGTGCTCTTTCCTAATTCTCACAAGGAGGTCTCACTGATTGCACCTGCTAATAACAACGGTGGACTTATAGACCAATATTTCCCATTATTTATTTCCATATCTGCCCATGCCTTTTCTCCATTTATTGGTACTGCTCCTCATCAGTCACTTCTGGTTTTCCTTTGTCCTGAAATCTATACCATCCAGGAAGCCATTTCTGCAAGCTAGCTCAGGTCCCACGGCCCTAAGAGCAATTAAATGTTTTATGGTTCTCACTCTAGCCTGTAGTCAGTCTTCGGTGAGCCGGGAACCAGGCTGCCTTCCTGGAGCACCTGGCCACTGTATCTTACACATGAGCCTGAGGCAGGGAGATTACTCAATTTCATCCTGAAAATAGAAGCCCAAGATGCCTGCTGATGGCTTTTCTTGCCTTCTTTGCCTGCTTGAGTCCTGGAGGGAGGTGCATTCAGGAGCATCCTCATTTACTGCTGGGCTTTCCCAGATTGCTTGGAAGAGCAGGGGAGTTGTTTTCTATTGTATTTCTGTGCATTGCAGCTGCTTGAAAATTCCCCGATTGATTTTCAGCACAGCAGTGCTGCCCCAATTCTAATAAGGTTCAAGCACTGAAAAAGTACCTCTGTGAACCATTGATTACATTGACATAGCAATCTATTTTTTTCTGCCCCTAGTAGGCTGGATCAGTTCTTTGCACCTGCAGTTGTTAATTTTTGCCCACTTTTGTCTTTGCTAATAATCTGATCTAAGGCAAGAAATGTGCCTTTACTTAGTGGTCCTGCCTGCACATCTGTCAGTGGTGTCCTTTTAGGAGTGGGGAAAGGAAGGCTGAGGGAATTCAAGGAAGTGGTTCTGGAACAAAAAATAAAGGAACTGAACAGGCTGAAGTTCCTAGAACTGCTTCACAAGAGATTCCGAATGGAAAGGAACCTAAGAGATTTTCTGTTCTCATCTCTCATTTTATGGAAACTGAAATCCAAATGGTGGAAGAATTCATTCAAGGTCGTAGAAACAGATAGGTACAAAGAATGAGCTAGAACCTGATTGTTTGAGCTTTCAGTCCAGTAATCCCTAATCATAGTTCTCTCCTTGGAACTCAGGAGAAAGAATATGAATAATCTGAAAAAATGAGAAGACTTGTGTGAATTGATGCAGATTGAAATAAGGACAGTATACATGATGACTTCCATAATCTAAATGAAAATTACATTAAAGGATTGCTAGATTCAAGGCGAATTATCCTGATTCTTAAGAACAAATGATGAAATACTTCTTTATTTTAGAGGAATGGAACTTCACACTCCTTGTGATATAAATATCTTTTAGTCCATTTTGCTTAACTGATTCATAGTGAAGATCAATTACCTGTATTATAAATACAAAAGATATCAATACAATATAATTCAATACAATGCCTATAAAACACATAAACAAATGTGAGAACTAGGAACATAGCAAGAGCATCTAACATGTGTTGAGCTTTTTCAGTATTGAAAATGAGTAACTTTCCATGTCATGCAACAGTCTTTGGTCTGTGAATACAATCCAATCTAAACAACTTTTATTGAGTATTTACTATGTGCTAGGAACTGTGCTAAACACCGAGGATATAATTAATAAAAAAGAGAGTTCCTATCCCCAAAGAGTTTATAATCTAAAGGAGGAAACACCACACAAAAGAAGGGGAAATGACATCTGGGAATATCCAATGCTTTGGTGTTGAAACTGGGCAGAGCAGCAGATGCAAAGTGGAATGAGTAAACTGAGTTGATAAAGATAGCTCATTTAGGAATATGACCTGTTTGATATCTTTCATCACCATGTCTGTCCCATTTTTAGATGTTTTGGGCCTAGTAAAAATATTCTGCTGAATCCCTGTTTTAATACAAGTATAAAATAAAGAATAATTTCTATCCTTTTCCAGATCAATGTTGATTTTCTGAAAAAAGCTTTTTAAAAGTGAAAGTCCTCAGATTAAGTGCTACTGTTCCACATATCATCTCTTTGTGGGGTTTAAAATGGAAGATGTTCAGCAGATGGATGCTGGATCACCATGATATAGAAAAGAAAATGAAAAATGGCCTGTAGGGCTGCTGGGAAGCCTAACACATGTAGTAGTACTTAAATTACCTACCACCTCTGACCAAGGACGTCACCCCTCCAGCACATCCTCCCCTATTTAAAAGGGATTGTCAGCCATGCATCAATGCTTGTTATATAGTAGATGTCAGGTCCTTCAATGTAAAAAGCAAAATGTCTTATACTTTATATATGCATATATAAAATTCATATTATATATATATATACATAGGTGCAGATGTTTTCCTGAGCATATTTATCTCTGTATCTCTCTACTATGCATGATCATATATTCACTCTCACATATAATTAACTATCTCACATTCAGAGGTAAGAATGAAGAGGACTTCATGACTTGACCTTCCAATCCTATCAGTATGCAAATAACCTAACCTTAGACAAATGATTTTTTAAAAAATAACAGTCTTAGAAAAACCTAATTTTTATTCTCAGTGCAACCTTCCTCTCAGACTTTTTCATCAACCCCATCACTTACCAATAGCCTTAGGGTATTTCCTCCTGGTCTATCTCTCCAATATTACTGTTCACTTTCACTTAGTTATGAAAACAGGCAACACAGCCAGGAATATATCATTTGTGGCATACATGTAGTCCCAGTCAAAATATAAATGAGATTGTGTTCAGAAAAATCACAGAGCTCAAAGGAACCTTAAGAGGTCAGGTAGTCCAATCCTCTGCCCTCAAGCATTATTAAACTTGTCTTCTAAACCTAGTAGTTATCTGCCTAAGAATTAGTGCTCCAAAAAAAGATGATTCCACTGAGACCTTAAGCAGTATATTTCCAATGTATTAAAAACCCTCTTATTCAGGAAGTCTTCCCAAAATCTCTATTGCTGAAATTTAATTTCAATGATCTTTGTTCCATGCTTGATGGAGTTTGAAAATGGCTGATTGCATACTCAATGTATTCAGCCTTCATTATTTCTTGCAAAACCATTATGAATTTCCCCTTCTGCCTTTACTTCAGGTTAAATAATCTCAAAGCCTTTAAATTTTTCCTAATACAGTCAATTTTCTATTATACTCTAGTGGATTGTCCAGTTTGAAGTATTATCCAAGCCTTACTTTTCTCTTCTTACTCCCTCTCACTTCCTGCCTTTGGGCCATTTCTTAGCTCATTAGTACCTTCATTAGGATGTAGATAAAGGAAATAAAAGGTGAGGAAATTCAAGTTATTCAAATTCTAATTTTGTCCCTGATAATGGTATTAAAATATTTTTCCCTCTTGGGATGAGAATTGAAATTATTAACTAAATCAGAATTTTGATATTTCTGTATATTTCTAGGATCCGTAGTTTCCCTATCTGCAATTATGTCAGATACTCCTTTAGCACAAGGGTACTTAACCTTTTTTTGTGTAGTTGATCCCTTTGTCAGCCTGGTGTCAGAAGAATGTTTTTAAACGCACAAAATAACATACTTGAGACCCTAAAGGATACCAATTATATTGAAATATATACACCAAAATATATTTTTAAAAAATATGTTCCCAGATTCTTGGTTAAGAACCACTGTTTCAACTTAATATAAGCTGACTAATAGTGATAATGACTGATGCTGCTGAAGACTTGGTCTTAGTTTCAATTTTTCACCTTTTGATTGATTTCCTGTACTTCTTCTTTGAGCTTTCCTAAATTCTCTACATGTTAGGATTCCTACTAATTCTAGTAACAAGCTCACCCTTTGTAATATAAATTTTGTCTATGAAACATAGTTTTGTGTTCCTTGATAGGAAGGGTCGCCATAGGGAAGTGTGGGATTGAAGATGATTCTTGAAGGACTTTAAGGAAGAAGAACTGGATTTGAAGCCAGAGGATGAAGGTATGGATGCTAAGGCTTGACTTACATGAAGACATAGTGCATCCACTCCAGTCTCAGCCACCTGTACACTGTAGCACAGTTAGAGTTGTTTCCTGACTGACTCCCTGCCTTTCATTCCTCATTCTTTATTAAGTAATTCAGAAAATACCAGGCTCTTGTATTACCCTATTGCCTGTCCTTCCTGCTGATGACAAGGTCCCCTGTTAGTGCCATGTGGGCTCTTTTTCTAAAACGTCTAGTTAAGCTTGAGCCCAGAGTAGCTCTAAATCTTTCTGGATTTGCATCCTGCTGCACGTATGAACCCCCAAACCTGTGCTCCTTGTGGAATTATGGGATAATGAGGGCTGGACTACTACGTTGTTGCTCAAATGACATCTGTTGGGCTCCTATACCTGTCATCTCTGTGTGGCAGTGTCACTCTTTGGGAAACAAAATGAAACAAAAATGAGAACCTCCTTTCCCCTTTGCATTGCAGGGAGTAATCTGAGGTGAGACAGAGCACTTTGGGTGTCACATAGTCATTGAGAACAGTAATAACAATACTATACTATACTATATATACCCTACATACACATCCTCTGGCTCCCCTTTTCTGCCTCCTTTTATGTGTTGCTATCCCCTCCCCTATAGATTGTAAACTCCTTGAGGAATAAATTGTTTTTCTTTTTATTAACTGTTTCTCCAGTGAGCATAGTGTCTGGCAAGTAGTAGCACATAATAGATGTTTAATAAATATTTATTGAATTGTATTGGGAATGTAAAGGTATGTTTAGGATCGATAAATGAACTGTTAAATTGTGAAGGAATCACTACAAGAAATAAGATATCTTGATGATCTGAGATATAACTGACATTGACCAAAGATCTAGTTTCTGAAATCTGTCTCTCTACATACTAGGAAGGATATGAAATAGAAGAGAGATGATAAAGGGTTGTGCAACATTTTCCCAATGGATGACTAGGTAGCAATTAAATTATAACTGTCCTAAGTCTCTTAAAGAGAAAGAGAGATACTGGGAGCTTGTCCTATGGGGGGGGAAGACAAAGGAGAATGAGAATGTTAGGCAATAAAGGAGGGTGTAGTTGTGATTGAGACAAGTTATAGGACTTATTGGTAGGAGGACTGAATGTGTTTGATTGGTTGATCACATTCCCCTTAGGATCAGGAACTTTCTTCTAGGGTGACATTGACCTTAAGGTTTAGTTATTTAAGTAGTTCCAAATCTGCTAACTATATTATTGATTAATCTATCTCTTTCTGCATTGTCAACAAGCTTAAAAAGATGGATGAATTCTAGGTAAACTATGCTGTTAGCATTCTCTTGATCTGCTCATAAAGTTACCCATCAAGTTATAGAATCAGAAATCATTCTAGAACCTATATAGCTCCATCCCCTTATTTTAAATATGAAGAAACCGAGTCCAGGTGGATTATACTAATTGGTTAGGGTCACACATAGCAAATATCAGAGAATTTAAACCCAGACTCAAGAGCCAGAATTCTTTCAATTATAACATGCTAAGTCAGTCTTCATTATCTGTTCAAAATGAACATATATTTATGTTGGTGTTTAATAATCATTGCTTCTATTTCTAAACACTCACCAATCATCCCTTTATTAGCATGCTGCAGAATTTTTCTAGGTATCAAAATCAAGCTCACCTGCCTATAGTTTGTAGACTCTAACCTTAACTAGGATTCTAACAGTGGACCTGCTAAGGAGGGTTGAGGATAGAGATAGAGATTAGAGACATTGAAGGGGTAGAATTTTGTGACTGATTGAATGAGGAAGGAGTTGAAGATAACTGAATATTTAGTCTTGACATCTAAGAAACAGAAGATGATGAATCCAGTTTTAAATTCTTTAAGTTTGATATAACAATGAAACAACCACCAGGAGATACCTAGTAGATCTAGAGCTATCAATATTTATTGCTGATAGAAATGAGATGATGGTAGTAGTGCCTGGGCCAGGAAAAAGATCAATTTTGCTGAACTGTGACCTTTTCTAAGAACATAATATAGTAAGATGGTATAGAAGAAAGAGTCCTTAATTTTGAATTCCAAATGTTTGTCCGGTACCCTGCTATATATGATCTTTGACCAATCACTTAACTTTTTTTTTAATCTTCTACCTCCTTTTCTATAGTCTAAGGATATTTAATCATTGTACTGTCTTCCCCATAACTAAAACTTTTAAAGCAAAGGCTGGTTTCAGCCTCAACCACCCCTAGGTTCCTGGTTCCTGTTAGGCTCCTCATCAATTTAAATCCACAACTCTGAATTTCTTTTCAATGAATCTCTGATAAAAATTTGGGTAGATCAAATCATATGATTTATGAATTCAAAGCAAGCAATCATTTAATAAAGGCATTTAATATAAAATTAATAGGGAAGTGAGTCAGTTTGTAAGCATCCTCAATTCTCATACCCAGATGGAAACTGCATCCCATTCCTCCAAGGAAGACTGAGTCAAATCCCCACTCAATTTCTTTGCATCCCCAACACAGCAGGAGCAGGACACAGTCCGTTTAAACTCACAGTAGGGTGTTAAAGAGTTGTGTCTGAAGCAGACTCAGTCTTGTCACTTAGTGTAGCAGCTAGCAAAGGTTGTACTCTCAAAAGCAGAGTATCATGATGAAAGACAGTGCCATTTGAATCTCTATCCAATTCCCTTTTCTCTAAAATACCTTTCTCATATCCCTCATTCATATTATCAGCAGCATTTAGATGAAGTTGCCATTTTTTCTTAAACTCTCCTGGCCTTCAGAATATCTGAGTCCATTGACTACCACAATCTTCTGTTTCCACTGCTCTCCAACCCTTCTACTAAAGCCCCCCCCAATATACTGAGAAACCATTTCTGATGCACGGGAGTCACAGCCTCTTGGGAGATGTAGTTCAGAGAAAATTGCTTCTAATGGTGAGACTTCCTTGTCTCAAAGCATTGTAGCTCACCGTGGTTCTGCTATTCAGACAATACTTCTTGTATTGCTGGACACAGAATGTGATCATCTTTGAGGATCATAATGCTATAATTTTCAATGCCAACTAATAAACCTCTAGAACCACTGGATAGATGGGTGAATCTGGAGTGAACAATTCTCCATGTTTTTCCAATCAGACAAATAGAGTCTCCAAATCCATGAGTTCTTTGTGTCAGTGAAATTATAGATTTTATTCTGATTCTTATATCTGTGATGAAGGGGAACCCAAAGAATGGCCAGACTCAATAGTTGGGATATTATAGACTATCTTGCTCCAGGGAAGCTATGTGGCACAATGGATTAGAAGATAATTTCTGATTGTTGAAAGTCTTTTTCTGTCGTTTATAGGGTGCTCAAGAAGTTCTCAGAGAAGTTAGGTTGAGCAATGGGTCTGGAGTTAGGAACACTCATTTTCTTGAGTGCAAATCTGACCTCAGATATCTTCTAGCTATCTGATCATGGGCAAGTTTTATCCTGTTTGCCTTAGTTTCCTCATTTATAAAATGGGCTGGAAAAAGAAATGATAAGGCATTCCAGTATCTTTGCCAAAAAACTCTCAAATGGAATCATTAAAAGTCATACAAGGACTGAGAAATGACTGAACTTACAACAACAAATCTTGGCCCAGGTTATGAGAAATCTCTATGGATAAAGACCTATAAATAGTTTCATTTGTACCGAAAATCCTGAGTGATGCTTGGGTGGTCCAATAAACCAGTCAGAGATTAGTGCTGTGTCTAGCACTTGGTAAATATTCAATAAATGCTTGTGTATTGATTGATGGACTGAATCTGGCTCAGCTGTTGTTGGAGAATAACTCCAGAGGATCCCTACATATTTACCAGGAATCTTTGGAGCTAGCATGTAGTGTCAGCATTAAATCTATTTGTTTGTTTTTAGTGAAATTCAGTATTGGATCCTTGTCCTCCAAGAAATGAATGAGCAAGTCTGGTGTACTCTTATCCTCTTTCTCTGTTGTCTTTCTGTTTCTGTTTCTCCCTCTCTGTCTCTTTCTGTCTGGGTCTGTCTGTCTCTTGTCTCTCTCTGTGTCTCTGTCTCTCCCTCTCTATCTGTCTCTATCTCTCCCTTTTAGTCTCTCTCCCTCTCTGTCTCTCTGTCATTTATCTTTTCACTTACCTTACACTTTAGGATTTTGTTTATATATTTAACAGATGAGAGCTAGTGTGTAAGTGGGATTATGTTTTTGCTTTCATCCTCTCAGAAATTCATGCACTTCACTGTAATTGACCACTCACTTTCACTTAGCTGTGTTTTTTGAAGTCAAAAATGCTCTCTTCTCAGTTGGAACATCCACCAATGGTGGGGGATGTTTTGAACTAGGAGATTATTATTAGGAAAAGACTAAGGATGGGGTGATGTTGCTTTTCTTCATGCAGTCCAAAATCAAAAGAAATCTCGAACTGATTTTTGAGATCATGTCTCCTATTGGAGTTTGGTGTTTATTTCTATTTGTTGATTTTTAAGTTAATTTTATTCCTTCAAATGTATGACTTCTCCAGAAGTTCTTAAGTAAAATGCATTTTCTATATTCTAGATGGAAATGCCAATACTCCTGCTGTAGAGAGCAGGTTTCCTTGGAATATAGACTCAATAATGGCACTATTAGGTCAAAGGGTATGTACAGTTTTATAGCCCTTTGGGCACAGTTCCAGATTGCTCTCCAGAATAATTGGATCATTTCACAACTCTACCAACAATGCATTAGTGTCCCAGTCTTCCCACATCCCCTCCAACATTTTTCATTATATTTCCCTGTCATCTTAGCCAATGTGAGAGGTGTATAGTGGTATCTAAGAGTTGTTTTAATTTGCATTTCTCTAATCCATAATGATTTTGAACTTCCTTTTAATCTTATTTCTATTGGTTTTGTTTTGCCTTTCATAATGTTCTGTAGATCTTCTTCGGTCATAAATTCTTCCCTTCTCCAAAGATCTGATAGGAAAATTATCCCTTGCTCTCTTAATTTGTTTATGGCATCATTCTTCGTGCCCAAATCATATACCTAGTTTGATTTTATTTGGTATAGAGTGTGAGATGCAGGTGTAGGCTGAGTTTCTGATATATTATTTTCTAGTTTACCCAGCAATTTTTGTCAAATAGTGAGTTCTTATTATAAAAATTAGAGTTTGGGGATTTACCAAATATTAGATTGCTATAGGTCTTGATTATTGTGTCATGTATATGTAATCTATTTCACGGATCCATCTTTCTATTTCTTAGCCAGTACTAAATGATCTTGATGACTGCTGCTTTATAATATAGTTTCAGCAGCTCTGAAATCAGGAGGACCTGAGTTCAAATGTGGCTTCAGACACTTAACACTTCCTGGCTGTGTGACCCTGGCCAAGTCACTTAACCCCAATTGCCTCAGCAAAAATAAATAAATAAATAGATGAATGAATAAATAAATAAATAATAATATAGTTTTATGTATGGTACTGTTAAACTACCATCCCTTGTATTTTTTTTTTCATTAATACCCTTGATATTCTTGACCTTTTTTTTTCTTCCAGAAATCCTTTGTATTTTCTTTCACTTATATATGTTTTATTAATACCCTTGATATTCTTGATGACTTCTTCTTCTTCTTCTTCTTCTTCTTCTTCTTCTTCTTCTTCTTCTTCTTCTTCTTCTTCTTCTTCTTCTTCTTCTTCTTCTTCTTCTTCTTCTTCTTCTTCTTCTTTTTTCTTCTTCTTCTTCTTCTTCTTCTTCTCCTTCTTCTTCTTTTTCTTCTTTCTTTCTTCTTTCTTTCTTTCTTTCTTTCTTTCTTTCTTTCTTTCTTTCTTCTTTCTTTCTTTCTTTCTTTCTTTCTTTCTTTCTTTCTTTCTTTCTTTCTTTCTTTCTTTCTTTCTTTCTTTCTTTCTTCTCTCTCTCTTCTCTCTTCTCTTCTTTCTTTCTTTCTTTCTTTCTTTCTTTCTTTCTTTCTTTCTTTCTTTCTTTCTTTCTTTTCTCTTTCTTTCTTTCTTTCTTTCTTTCTTTCTTTCTTTCTTTCTTTCTTTCTTTCTTTCTTTCTTTCTTTCTTTCTTTCTTTCTTTCTTTCTTTCTTTCTTTCTTTCTTTCTTTCTTTCTTTCTTTCTTTCTTTCTTTCTTTCTTTCTTTCTTTCTTTCTTTCTTTCTTTCTTTCTTTCTTCTTCTTCTTTTCTTTCTTCCTCTTTCTTTTTCTTTCTTGCTGAGGCGATTGGGGTTAAGTAACTTGCCCAGGGTCACACAGCTAGGAAGTGTTTGAGGCCAAATTTGAACTCAGGTTCTCCTGACTTCAGGGCTGGTGCTCTATCCACTGTACTACCTAGCTGCCCCTGTTATTATTTTTCTACTTCTATAAAATAATGTTTTGGCAATTTAATTGATACAGCATTGAACAAGTAGATCAATTTAGGCAGAATTGTCATTTTTATCATATTAGCTCGGGCTATACATGAACAATTGATATTTTTCCAATTGTTTAGATATGATTTTATTTGCGTGAGGAGTATTTTGTAATTGTGTTCATTTAGTTCTTGGGTTTGTCTTGGCAGGTAGACTCCTATGTATTTTATTTTGTCTATGGTAATTTCAAATGAAATTTCTCTATCTCTTGTTGATGGGCTTTGTCAATAATATATAGAAATGCTCATGATTTGTGTGGATTTATTTTATATCCTGCAACTTTACTAAAGCTGTGAATTATTTCTAGTAGATTTTTGGATGATTTTTTAGGATTCTCTAAGTATATCGTAATGTCATCTACAAAAAGTGATAATTTTGTCTCCTCATTGCCTATTCTACTTCTTTTAATTTCTTTTTCTTTTCTTATGGCTAAAGCCAACATTTCTACTATAATGTTGAATAATAGAGGTGATAATGGGCATACTTATTTCATCTCTGATCTTATTGGGAATGTGTACAGCTTCTCTCCATTACAAATAATGCTCGCTGTAGGTTTTAGATAGTTACTGCTTATTATTTTAAGGAAAGCTCCCTTTATCCATATTCTCTCTAGTATTTTTAATAGGAATAGGTGTTGTGTTTTGCCAAAGACTTTTTCTGTATCTATTTAGACTATCACATCAGGGACCATTGACAACCACATCTTTAGTCCATGTGATGCTCTCCTTTGTCTGTCCCAGTGACAGTCACAGTTTGTAAGAATTACAGATATTGTTTTCCGATCTAAGGATGTAAACAGTTTAATCTTTAAATATATACTTTCCCTCTGCTCACCTTTTTATGATTCTCTTGAGTCCTGTGTTTGTAGATTAAATTTTCTGTTTAGTTCTGTTTTTTTCAATAAAAATGATTGAAAGTCTCTTACTTCATTGAAGTTCCATCTCTTCCCCTGAAAGATGATGCCGAGTCTCACTGGGTTGTTAATTCTTGGTGATAACCCCATTTCCTCTGCCTTCTGAAATATGGTATTCCAAGCCCTCCTATCCTTTATTGTAGAAGCTGCCAAATCCTAGGTAATCTTGACTGTTGCTCCTTGATATTTAAATTGTTTCTCTCTGTCAGTTTACAGTATTTTTTCTTTAAGATTATAAGCTCAATAGTGGGATCTCTTTCCAGTGGTGATTACTGGATTCTTTCAATGAGTATTTCCTTCTCTGTTTCTAGAATCCTGGGGCAATTTTCCTTAATGACCTCTTGTAGAATGCTATCCAGGTTCCACTAACTTAGTACCTTGTAAGAATCCTTTGTTTCAAATTCAGAGTTCTGGCCATAACAACTTCCCAGGGTTGTTATGAGGATCAAATGGAATAAAATTACAAAGTGATTAACACAGTCCTTGGTACATAGTAAGTGCTATATAAATGTTTATTATTATTATTATTAGACTGGGGGCAAGCTTTAGTGACAGTGGTTTTGGGGGATGAAGCTTCTCCTAGGGATCTATGGTAATTGAGTAGAGTAGAAAAAGGATCACAAAATCTCAGCGTTAGAAGAGACCTCAGAATTCATTTAGTTAAACCTGAACCCTGGGACAGATTTAATTATTATCAGATTTTTCCTTACACTGTGTTAAAATCTGCCCCACTAAAGTTTCTGCCCACTTGTTTGTCTTCCAGAACTAAGCGGAAGAAATTTAATTTCTTTTCCATATGACAGCTGTCATGTCCCCTACTCCTCTTCTCCAAAAGAAAAAAATCACAAGTTCCTTCAATTTAGTCTTGTCTGACATAGTATGACGGTACCAGGGAGTGTGAGAAAAGGGAAGTGGTGAGGAGTTTTATTTTTACCTTGAGTTTGTTTCTCTAATGTTTCATCCCCTTACACACTAAATAGAGAGGTGACTGTGTAATAAGTTAGGGAAAGAGTCAGCATCCCGACTTGACAAATAAGCAAAGGGTAGTACAGAACATTATATCACCTTAGGATAGTCCTTTTTCTCCTGAGTTTACTCAGGGATAGGTCTGAGAGCATGAGCAAAGTGTTCTGGACATTTCCCATCTCACTGGCAGGGATATAATGGGCCACAATGCCGTAGGGACAGATACTAGGACTGGTGGTATAAGAATGGATTTAGCAAGGAAATGATTTGATAATCTTAAAAGTGTGAAGAAAAATGTCAAAGAGGTAAGTTGTATCAAGCAGTCAATAATCATTTATTAAGCACCTTCTCAATGCAAGGAACTATACTAGATGCTAGAAATACAAAGATAAAAAAAAATACTCTCTTCTTAGAAGAGCCTTCTAGACTACAGGGCAGACAACATGTGTATGTTAAGTATGTACAGAATAAATGTAAGGTCAGTTTTTTCGAGGGGAGAGTGCTAGCACATAGGCAAATCAGAAATAACTTCATGTAGAAGATGTTGTATAAGCTGAATCTTGAAGGAAACCAGGGATTTCAAGAGGAAAATGTAGGGCCCAGCTAACAAGCACCACACGTGTAAAGATGCACAAAGATGGGAGATCGAGGGTCAATTGTGAAGAAGAGCAAGAAGGCTAGTTTGGCTAAACCACAGAAGGTGGGTTAGAGGATTATGTACAAATTTGGAAAGCTAGGTTGAAGTTCAGCTATGAGAGGTTTATTAATGAAGTAATAGAGTTAGGGAATGTAGGGAGCTATTAGGGTTTGAGTAGGGGAATGATACAGTCAGACTTGTACTTCAAGATGTGAGTAGAGAGGAGATGGATCGTAAGAAGAAATTAAAGGCCAGGCTGTCAAATGCTGGGTCCAGGAGGGACCAGAGACAAAGGAGCACATCCCTAAATCAGGGGGATGTGAACAACAGCAGTTTGGAACATCTAAGGGAGCAGGCAGGAGGAGCAGTATAAAGCTGAAGGAAAAGACATCAGAATACCTTCAGGCAGGTCAAAGGAAAGGTGTGAGGTTGTATAAGAAGTTCTCAATGTCAATGAGCAGAGATCATCTTTGGTCTTTTAAACAAAGGTTAAGGGATCATGGATTTAGAGCTGAGAGGGATTTTATTAATGTCTGAGGTTCTTAACCTGACATCTATGATAAACATTCAAAATGAAATTGGCTTCACTAGAATGCCAAAGGAGTCTTAGAACATGCAAGGAGCTTTAAGAATCCCTGCTCTCATCCCTTTACCTGGAGGAAGAAATTAAAACTGAAACAGGTTGTATCACAGAGTCATACATGTAGTAAGTGGCAGAGCCAGGATTTGAATCCAGGCCCTCTTGTTCTTGATGTAACATTCTTTTTACCATAGAGACTGCTTTTTATGATTTTCGTGTAGTGGGTCAGAGCCAGGCCCATTTCCACTCGACTGCACTTCTTCCACGGTTTCTAACCTTGTGCTGCCGTTTGTCCTTAAAGCATTAGTTCTGTTTACCCCATGTGAAATTATCTTTCATTATAGTTGTCCTTTGAATATCTACCCTGGGGAATTGGTACCAGCCAGTCTCGTTTCTTTGCTGGCAGAGAACCCCTCTGAACAGGCTTCCTTGTTGATGATCTTGTCTTTATTAGAACCTGTGGTGTGTAGGTGACATTGTCCAAGAATCCCGACCTGAATGACCCTTAAGCTAGGCCAATCTCAAAACTGTTTATGAAGGTAGCTCCCCACCATTGTTCTATAGATGTATTCCAGATATAGATATAGATATATTCTCCAATAAGAGAGAATAACTTGCCTGCATGTAAATTTATTTTTGGGAAAACACAAACTGACCCTGAGTCTGTGAGATATGAAGTCTGGTTGTCATGGGCTTCCATAGCATTTGATAGCAACGGTAGCCAGGAAGGCAGGGTCTGATGTCTCTGTGTATTCATCTGTTCTACAGATTTGAAATACACAACATGTAGTTTGAATTCAAAGACATCTCCAGAGACCACATGTCGTACATTATCACCATAGCAGGGCACTGAATGTTCTGGGCTAAGAAGCACAGTTGCTGGTAGTAACAATGAAAATCCCTTTTTTCCTTGCAAAGGAGTCTTCTGTTCAGTCGCAGGCTGGATTTCTTTTTTTTTGGTGCATCATGGACCCCCTTTGGCAGTCTGGTAAAAACTATGGGCCCCTTTTTTAATAGATAAATTAAACTACTTGGAGTTACAAAGGAAGCTAATTTTATTAAAATACAGTTATAAAAATATTAAAAAAAAACTTCATGGATATCAGGTTAAGGATGTCTCATCAAAGAATATGGGATGAGGTGTGGTTATTACTGATATAAAGGGGATACTAATTCTTTTGGGCCCTTCCTTTTACTTTGGTCATGTGCTTAAGCTCTTGAATAAGAGATAATTATAGAATGCCTAAATTTAATAAAGTTCTATGTTAAGTATCGTGTATGTGTATGTATATGATTCAAAGATCTAATTCTTGCCCGCAAAAAGCTTACAATCTAGTTGAGAAGAGATTTACTATATGGATATAAAAGTATGAAAATAAGGAGTATATGTGATCAGTGCTGAATGCGTGGTACACATATGAACTGTTCCTGAGTACATGATAATTTTTCTTTTGGAGAAAGAAATATTAGCTTTGTCATTGTTGATTGAGTGAATAGGTTATGAAGTCAATGAGAGCCGATGAAGACCTTGTCCTTATATGCTTGTATAATATGCCTGGTTTGGCGTATTTCTATGTGGAGATTTGGTTTGCCTGCTTCTGAGTTGATAACTGCATCTTTGTAACTTCTATCTATTCCCCTGAATTTGGGTGGTTCAAGTCTATCCCTTCATAGACTTTTGAACAGGTTACTTAAAATGAGCAATGTGGTTGAAAATTAAATAACTATTGACCAATGGGCACACAGCTATACAAATGTTTGCCAGCTAAGTGGCACAATGCACTGGAACCATGAAGATGTTTTAATCCAGACTCAGACACTAGCTGATACTTAACCCTGTTTACCTTAATTCCTCATCTATAAAATGAGAAATGGTAAGACATTCCAGTATCTTTGTCAAGAAAATGTCAAATAAGTTCGTAGTCAGACACAATTGAACAAAAATAGCAAAATATAAATATTAACTATTATTAACATCTTCTTTTTCTTCATTTCCAATATTTATTTTACTCCTTCTTCAGGAGTTACTCTTTGCATCATATGCCTAGAACTGTTCTAGGAACCAGGGGGAACTCAAAAGAAATATAAGCTACAAACCCTTCCTAACTGTGACCCTTATCATTGGTTTGCCTCATTTTTCTCACCTGCAAGATGGAAATAATATAAGAAAGAGTCGTAGTCTTTTAAAATTGTTGTAAGGATCAAATGAGATGCTTTTAAAGCACTTAGCACAGTGCCTCATATATAGAAAGGGCCATATACATGCTAGCCATTATTATTATCAACAACTTCTTTTTCTTTAGCTCCATGCTTTTCTCTTTCTTTCATCAGGTCTTTCTATCATATTTTTATAGAGTTAGAATTGCAAAGTACCCTACAGAGGTCATCGAGTCTAATTCCAGAATTTTAGAGATGGCAGAACAGAGCCACAATGAGTCTAAATGTTTTGCCTTGCCAAGTGTCTGAGAAGATTTGGACTTAGATCTTCCTTACTTCAAGTTCAGTGTTCTCTTCCTTATACTATGTAGTTTTCTGATTTCAATGAACTGACTTTTTAAGGGTTACTTCGAATGATGGGTTGACATGCCAGTCATTCTTCCATCCTTTTCATTGTTTTCTTTCTCATTCATTCGAAATTAATTAGTTTCTCATGAAGAGATGACCAGACTTGCTTGCATCTTTTCAGTTTACTTCACATCTCATTTTCTTCTGTCCCATAATCCTTTTTTTAAGTTAGGAAAATTAGTCTAAGACTTGTAAGGACTACTTATTTACATGAGAGTCAAGTCAAATCAAAGATAAATTTATTAAGATAACAAAATCAAACACACATACACATAGATACATATGTATGTACACATCCATATACACAAATGTATGTGTATATATATATATATATATATATATATATATATATATATATATATATATATATATTCAGAGATAGAAAGAGAAAGACACACATATGTGTATACAAACACATACACACACACACACACACACACATATATATATATATATAGTCAGAGACATAGAAAGATGCACAGAGACATATATAGAGAGAGAGAGAAAGAGAGAGACAGAGATGGAGAGCCAGAGAGACAAGAGACAGAGAGAGAAAACAGAGACAAACACACATACAGAGAGAGCAGAACTCTGCTCCATTAACTAGCAAGAAGAGGAGAGAGATTCAATACTCTTAACTTTACTCACTAGAGCCCTGGGGAAAGCTTCTCCTATAGCCTAAGAGATGCTGTGAAAATGACCCACTTGAAACATTTTGATGCTTAATTGTCCTGAGTTCCTGTAGAAGCAAAGCAGCATCCTTGAAGCACTTTATAAAACAAAACAAAACTCTGGGCTGGAGCAGAAACTGTCAGCATCCACATGCTTTATTGTTTGAAACTGCATCTCCTGGCATCTCTAACTGAACCTTTTGATCAGCCCAAGCTGTGTGTCTCAATGAAATCTGTGTGGGGAGGGGTCTCTCACTGCAGCAAGATTGCATCAGAGGAGGCTGAATAGTTCAATAGCTGGAATTCTAAAGGCAGCATTCCACAGAGAGCTTTAGTATTCACAAATATTCCAATGCTGCACAATAGAAATTGATCCCTTCTATAATAAAAACAGGTTAACTCAACGAAGGATTTGAGAGGCTGCTGTGATGTCATAACTCTCATAGAGGATGCTTATTTTGATCTCACTATCTTCTTTCAGATTTTTATATGGCATTTTCCTTTCCAGCGGATGAAAAAAAGAAAAACCGGTGGCAGAAAAATAGAAGAAAAAAATTACAACAAAAAAACCTCATCTACTTTTGCTGTTTCAGAAATAATCTAGTGTCATCCTCCTCTGGGAATGTGACATCACGCGTGAATTCAATGTTTAACATCATTGGGGCTATTTTTCTAGAGTCCTCAGTATCATTTTTTTCCTCCACATGATATTATCATTTGGTGATTTATGAGCCCCCTATCTGATCTGACGTTTTTCTAAAGTTTTCATTGTTCATAATCATATAGAATGCCTGCTGAATGTCTAACGTGGAGATATCCGGCCTTCTTGCACCTGCAGGTGCAGCAGAATTTTAAATAAGAACACAATTAAATGGAAATCTGAATTACAGCCAGCAGGATGTTAGCAATAGTACAGTGCACTGGGGTGCTGGGCAATCCTGATCCTGGATGTCTCAGAGAGTGAGGACGCTCAGCATACTTACCATACAAAGAGGTGACTATATCAACAGAACCCCTTCTCAGCCATAATGGCAGGTTGGAACAGGATCTATCCTGAGCTAATTCATTCAGATGTATAATGTAAGTCAAAGATGAAATAATACTTTGTTTGAACTTGGTTATCCAGGTTCCTTTAAACTTGATGATTTCCCCCATTTTTAGGACAAAAAAGGGGAGGACAGAGAAAAATTTCAACTTAAAACAATCATTGACTAGAATAAAAATTAAGAGTTAAGAATTAATTTACACTGAGAAATGTGGAGTCACAGTTTTCCCCAAAGTGCCTTTTTCCTTCATGAAATCTTCAGGGAAAAGCTGCCAAGAAATGGAAATTGGCAGAAATACAGACTGAATTTACTCATCTATATAAAGGCACTAAAGTTGCACACATAGATATTATAGTTTGTGCATTGACCCTAAAAGGCTAGTCCTTTTGTATGTCCTAGATCAGGGAGGCACAGACTGTTCTGTAGCCAGACTCAGATTTAAAGGTTCTGTGGCTTTCTTGATCAAACAAAATTGCATTTTGAGAAGAGTCCTTGTTTTTAATTTTAATTTTTTTTGCTTGAGAGATCATTACCAACATCCCCAGCCCTTAATCATGAACTTTACATGGTGGTAGTGTGAGAAATTTTAGGGAGACCATAGGAACTTCCCCCAGGAGGATGATATTTTTGTCTCTTCAAAAGCAAAGGAAAAAATGCCATCTCACAACATCTATTGTCTTTCCAATTTAGGATAATTGGCTGTCCTTAAGAGCTGACATTTATATAGTGCTTTAAGGTTGCAGAGAGCTTTACATCCATTATCTCATTTGATCCTCATAACATTCTTATGAGAGAGGTGCTATTTTTATCCCCATTTTTATAGAAAAGGAAACTTGGGTTGAGAAAGGTTAAGTGATGTGGACAGCCTTGCATAGCGAGTAAGTATCTGAGGCAGGTTTCAAATCCAGGCAGTCAGCCAGTCAACAAGCATTGCCAGGCACTGTGCTAAATACTGAGAATTCAAAGAAAGGCAAAAGCAGTCTCTGTCCTCAAGAAACCCACATTGTAATGGGAAATATAACATGTTAAAAAATATACAGGCTAAATTGAGAAGATGGAAGATAATCTGACAGGAGACAGCCTTTGTACAGGAGAGACTTCCTGCTGAAAATGGCATTTGATTTGTTTTGAAGGAAGCCACTGAAGAGGTGGAAGTCAGGAAGGAGAACATTCCAGGTAGGGGGCACTAACAAAACCCCCAAAGATGGGAGAAGTAGTGCTATGTATCTGAAGGACTGTTAAGTAGACCAGTGTAGCTAGATGGTAGAGAGCATGGCAGGGGAAAGTGTAAGAAGGCTAGACAGAAAAGAAAGGCTGGGCTTTGAAGAACTTTAAATGCCAAACAGAGCACTTTATATTTGATCCTGGAGCCAATAAAGTTGATTGAGAAATGTGAGATGTGGTCAGGTCTACTCATTAGAAAAATCACCTTGGCAGTTGAGAGGAAGATGTGTTGGAGTAAGAGAGACGTGAAGGAGGGAGATCATTTGAAAACAATTGGCAGGAGGAGGAGGAGGTAGAATAAGGACACGCTACAGTTGTGGCTATGGGAGTGCAGATAAATGGATGTATATGGTACAGGGGGGAAGCAATATGCATTTGCATAGCACTAACTATGTGCCAGGCACTGTGCAAAGTGCTTTACAAATACTATCTTTAATCTTTTCAATGTACATTGATTACAAATTTATAATTTGGTCTTTACAATGACCCTAAGAGTTAGGTACTAGAATTATTCCCATTTTATAGTTGCGAAAAGTGAGGTGAGTAAAATTATTTTTCTCAGGTCATAAAGCTAATAAATATGAAGGTCTTTCAGATGCCTGGGCTGGTGTTTTTATCCACTGTTCTATGTAGTTGCCTAATTCTGTTATGTCCAAACTGGAATGAGAGATATGAAAGTAGAAATGACAAGATCTTCTTGATTATGTTCTATGTTCTCAGCATTTCGCTATTCTGACTCTGTCCTTGTAAAACATATCATTTTGCAAACAGGATTATTTTTTTTCTCCTAATAATTTGACTCTTGGCAATCATTTAACCTCTGGTTGCCTCAGTTTCCTCATCTGTAAATAGTGTGATAATTTTTGTTGAGTCATTTCAATTGTGTCTGACAATCGTGACTTCATTTAGGGTTTTATTGGCCAAAATATTGAAGGGTTTGACATTTCCTCTTCCAGCTCATTTTACAGATAAGGAAACTGAGGCAAACAGACTTGCCCAGTAAAAGTCTAAAGTGAGATTTAAACTCATTTCTTCCTGATTCCTGGATCAATGCTCTATCCATTGTGGCACCTAGCTTCTCTCAAGTGATAATAGCACCTACCTTATGAAGCTCAAATGAGATATTTGGAAATGTGGCAATGCCTGGAACAAAGTAAGTGCTATATAAATGTTAACTACTATTGTTATTATTATATAAATCCTGTTGCATGTAACTTGCTAGGAGAGTTCAGAATATGAAATACATTCCCCACTAAAGAGCTGATCTTATTTTTTAAAATAGTATTTTATTTTTCTAAATATATGCAAAAGTAGTTTTCAATACTCACCTTTGCAAAACCTAGTGTTCCAAATTTTCCTCCCTCTCTCCTACCCTTCCTTCCCTAAGACATCCAGCAAATTGACATAGTTTAAGTTAAGCATGTTCAGTTCATCTAAAGATATTTCCATGTTTATCATGCTACTTGAGAAAAATCAGATCAAAAGTTAAAAAACTAGAAGAAAGAAAAAAAATTCAACCCCCCCAACAATAACAATAAAAGGTGAAAATATTATGCTTTGGGGCAGCTAAGTGGCACAGTATATAGAGCACCAGCCTTGAAGTCAGGAGGACCTGAGTTCAAATCTAGTCTCAGATACTTAACACTTCCTAGCTCTCTGGGGAAGTCCCTTAAGCCCAATTGTCTCAGCAAAAAATAAATAAATAAATGAAATTATGCTTTGCTCTACATTCAGTCTCCATAGTTTTTCCTCTGGATGCAGATGGCAATTTTCATCTCATTTTTGAAAAAAGCCAAGTCCATCACCAATTGATCATCCCATAATTTCGTTGCTACTGTGTACAATGTTCTCTTGCCTCTAGAGCTGGTCTTGTGAAAAATCATGAGACATGATAAAAAGTTGTTTTGACTGTCATTGTCATAATTCTAGGAAGGATCTGATGGTGATGATTTTTCATAGTTGAAGGAATTTGTCTCCATCTGAGATCATCCTAAAAGATAAGATAGTGTAGCGGAAAGTTCTCTGTACTTGACATCATGAAATCTCACCTTAGACCTCTTTTACTAGTTGGGTAGTTGGTGGCACAGTGGGTAGAGTACCTGACCTGGCATTAGTGAGCTTCATCTTCCTTAGTGCAAGTCCCAGTCTCGGCTACTTATTATCAACTTTAGGCAAGTTATTTAACCCTGTTTGCCTCACTTTCAATACATACCTACATAACATCCATAAAATAGAGTTGAAAAGGAGGTAAAGTGGGGAGGGGAGGGAGGAAAATTCTCCGGCAAGGAGAAATAATAAAGTCTGTAGTCAAGTGAAAAACAATGAGGTGTCTGTTGAGTCCCCTTCTTAAATAGTAGATGTCTATCCTCTACACCCTCCCATCAGAGGGGAGGAGGAATCTGAGTGGGAGGGGATAATGAGGATGTATGACCTGCAGAATTGATCTTGCAGGAAGATGAATGTCTGGAGACAGTGGAGAAGTCCAATGAAGCCACCAGATGGTAAATGAAAGTTTACATTCATATATGTGTTGGATCAGATATACTCTTCAGTTCCATACAGTTCCAAGTTTCTAGAAATAAATTAATACTTGTCAGTTGAGACAATAGCTGACACAAAGTCATGTAGCCACTTATAAGCAGGGATTAATTTTCATTTTTTGCATTTGTATCTGTAAAGTCTAGCATGGTACTAGGCACATAGTAGACTGTCTACTATGTTCATCCTTATTGATAAATTATTAAAATAAAGTCACAAATCTCTCCCCATCTTCCTCCTTAAGTCCATTTTATCTTCTTATTACTATGAGGTAGATTGTGGTAGCATTATTATTATTTTGCAGACCAGGAAACTGAGTTTCAGTTATGCTTAATGATTTGTCCAGTACCTTGTAACTGTTAAAATTGTAAAGTTGGAACTTCACAATCCATTTTTCAATCTGCAGGTCCAGTGCTTTTTCCATTGTATTTCGTTACTTTCTGAAGGAGTATAATGCTATGGTGAAATTTCTGCTCAGGTGACAGAGCTGATGGTATCATTATTTTTAGTTTAATGGGACTTTTCTAGTGGTTCTCAAATCATACCACATAGGGTAGCCCTCATTGCAACTACACCAAAGATGAATCCTCTTTCTGACTGACATTCCGATAAGAGTTTAAGCACAAAAATGTATTAAGTAATGCTTCTCATCTGTGTAAGTGATTTTGATATTAAGAAATTAAGGATTAATATTATTTGATCTAATTTAATCAAACAGTGCCCATTGCTCCAGAGCCTCTGGGTTTATGTAAAGAGAATATGAATTAAATGACTAAATTAAGACCCAGCAACCATAGAGCCTTATCTAGAGAAAGAGTGGTAGAATTACCTGAGCAGTAGGTCAATAAATGGTCTTGCATTTTTTATGGAAGATAGTTGAAACTTGGCATATATTGGAAAAGAAGGGAGATGACTCACAAAATATTCTCTCCAAAGAAAATTTAGGGTGGAAAAAGCACTGAAATACAAATATAGAAATATAATAATTTCAAAAGCCCCAGGGATATAGTCTCTACCAAGAAAATGTTATTTTCACCATGCATGTGGTTAGTTCTCAAGTTGCTTTTAGCACAATCAGGGAAGCAGAGCAGTTGATCAATAGGGGAAAGGAGGCAGTGGCTGCTGCTAATAGCCTTTATGAAAGCAAAACCCTTATTCCATTCTGACTTTGAGTGTAAAGAGTACATAAAAAAGGGTAAGCCCAGCCCACTGGTCTGATGTTTCTAAACTGAGCCTTATACTGTTGGTATAGAGTTGAGTGCATTGATTAGAGAGAGCCTTGTGGGACCCTGAAGGGAAGGGTTGGATCTGTTTAATTCTCTTTTTCATAATCTCTCATATCAATATTTCCTTCTCTATACTTTTCTCATACATGCTTTCTTTATAAATCACCTTAATTTTCATGGTTAATTTAGAATATTGAAAGTCTCTTAATTTGCCTCCCAGCCTCAAGTATAGTATTTAACCACTCTATCTGGCTGTCAAAGTGATCTTCCTTGTTTTTTTCTTTTAAAAATTTTATTAATTTTTAATGCACATTGCTTTATTAATCATGTTGGGAGAGAAAAAGTAGAGCAAAAGGGAAAAACCATGGGAGAGAAAAAAATAACAGGAATAAAAAGTGAACAGAGCATGTGTTGATTTACATTCAATCTCCATAGTTCTTTTTCTGGATGCAGATGGGATTTTCTGTCCAAAGTCTATTGGGATTGCTTTGGATCACTGACTCTAAGAAAAACACAAGCTTTCATAGCTGATCATCACACATTCTTGTTATTTCGTACAATGTTCTGCCTGTTTCACTCAGCTTCAGTTCGTGTAAATCTTTCCAGGCTTTTCTAAAATCAGATTGTTCATCATTTTTTACAGAACAATAATATTCCATTATCTTCCTATACTACAATTTATTCAGCAATTCCCGATTGATGGAGATTTACTCTTTTTCCAGTTTTTTGCTACCACAAAAAGAGCTGCTACAAACATTTTTGTACATGTGGATCCTTTTCCCTACTTTATGATTTCCTTAGGAGACAGATCCAGTAATGGCGCTGCTGGGTCAAACAGTATACACAGTTTTATAACCCTTTGAACATAGTTTCAGATCGCTCTCCAGAATGGTTGGATTATTTTACAACTCCACCACCAACACATTAGGGTCTCAGTTTTCCCACAAACCCCTCCAACATTTGTCATTATCTTTTCCTATCATTTTAGCCAATTTGAGAGGTGTGAGATGCCACAGAGTTGTTTTAATTTGCATTTCTCTAATCAATAGTGATTTAGAGCATTTTTTCATATGAGTATAAATGGCTTTAATTTCATCATCTGAAAATTGTCTGTTCATATTCTTTGACCATTGGGGAATTACTTGTATTCTTATTAATTTGACACAGTTCTTTACATATTTTAGAAATGAGACCTTTATCAGAAACACTGGCAGTAAAGATTTTCTTCCCCAGCTTTGTACTTCCCTTTTAATCTTATTTCTGTTGGTTTTGTTTGTGCAAAATCCTTTTAATTTAATGTAATCAAAGTTGTCCATTTTTGCCTTTCATAATGTTTTGTAGATCTTCTTTGGTCATACATTCCTCCTTTCTCCAGAGATCTGATAGGTAAATTTTCCCTTGCTCTCCTAATTTGTGTATGGTATCATTCTTTATACCCAAATCATATACCCATTTTGACTTTATTTTGGTACGGTGCATGAAATGTAGGTGTAGGCCAAGTTTCTGACATATTATTTTCAACTTTTCCCAGTAATTTTTGTCCAAAAGTGAGTTCTTATTCCAGAAGCTGGAGTTTAGGAGTTTATCAAATACTAAATTACTATTGGCCAAACTGATCTTCCTAAAGCACAGATCTCCCCGTTACCTCCTCCTCAATTCAGAAAGCTCCTGTGATTCTATTTTGCCCCTGGGATCAATATAAACTTAGTTTAGCATTAAAGTTCTTCACTACATGACTCCTTCCTATCTGACCAGTTGTATATGCTATTCCCTTCCTTGTACTGTATGGTCCAGCTGTGCTGACCTTTGTGTTATTTTTCATATATGATACCCCATCTCCTTCTACTGACTACATCTACATCAGCCTTCTATTGGCTGTTTTATACCTGGAATATTCTAATATTCTTCTTTTCTTCTTTGCTTCCTCTCCCCATCTCTATATGTCTGTCTACATACTTATATCTGCCTCTGTGTCTCTTGTTTTTTTCTCTATGCCTCTGTGTCTTTGCCTCTCTCCTCACTTCCATCTCTTATAATCCTTGGCTTTCTTCAAGACTCAGTTGAAGTGCCATTCTACATAGAAAGGCTTTCCTGGGTTCTCTGAGATGTTGATCCTTTCCTCAAAAGTAACTTTATATCTTTTATGTATTTTAAAATCTAATTATATACATGTTGTCTTTCCCCCTTTGAATGTAAACTCCTTAAGGGAAAGACTTTTCATTCCTTCTTTCTATATCCAAGAGCCTATATCACTACAATTGATTGATGGATAGATTTTTAGTCATTTTGAAGCTACAGTGGGGTTATTGGCTATCAGGAACACCAGGTAATGATGTATAAAAGAGGCAACAAAATGCTCTCTTTATATAGTTCTTCCCAATGATCTCATCTTTTACTGCAGTTTTAGCTTCTATCTTAGTGTAAATAAGAACTAACTGTACACCTCAAATCTGGACTTGTTCCTAGAGCTTCAGACCCATGTTTTCAGCTGCTTACTTGAACTTTATTTGTTCATCCCACTAGTATCTCAAATTCACAATCATAGGCGCTTAGAGCTGCAAGAAACTTTCAAAGATTTATTTCAACACCTTCATTTTCATAAAGAAATACAAGATAAGGAAGGCTATATGATTTGTCCATGGTCAAATAGCACAGGTAGCAAACAAAAGACCTGAAATTTGAATACAATCTTCTGACTCCAATCCAAATCATTGATTATAAATATGAACTCAACAGTTTATCAGCCTCTTCCTTTGGACTTGCTTATTTCCATTGGTCGCTATGGATACATACAGCATCCTGTGAGCTACCCAGACTTTAAACCTAAGAGGATCTTTGACTATCTTCTTCCTCTCATTTTTCAGATACCAAATTCTTTTGGTTCTACCTTCATAACATCAAAATGTTTCTTGTATGCATCTGCTACTTTCTATTCCTGTTCTCACCATTCTAGTCCAGGTGCTTCTTACATCTCACTTGTATCTTTGCAATAGACTCCTATTCTTTATTCATGCCTTTAGTGTCTTCCCCTTCTCTGTACTTCTTTTAAAGCATAGCTCAGACAATAGTACTCTCCCTCTCAAAACCTCAATGACTTGTCTATCAAATAAAATTCATATTCCTTATCCTGACAAAATCCTTTACTCCTTTAACACAACCAATCTTTTCAACCTTATCTCAACATTGCCTTTCCCCAAACCACACATTTCATAGTTTCTGATTTGTTGCCCAAGAACATGATCCAAGTTTTTTTTCTTTTATATTTTTTGTTCTTTATATGGTTTCCTTAACTATAAATGTTTTTTCTCTAAATATTCACACACACACACACACACACACACACACACACACACACACACACACACACACATATATATATATATATATATATATAATTTAATATATATATATATATATAAAACTTAAGGTCCTTAAAACTATAAGTTAAGTTCTTCCTTTCTGTACATTCCTATAACAGTTTGAATGTTTCTCTATCATAGGACTTATTAGATTCTAACTTTGTTTAACTTTATTAATATAGTTTAGTTTTCCTTTTTGCCTATAATCTGGGGTCTTTCTCATGTTTACTCTTACAATTTGACCTGTTGGATAGGAGTTTTTCGTTTGTTTAGACATTTTCAGTTATGTCTAGCTCTTTGTGACCCCAATTGGGACTTTCTTAGCAAAGATACTGAAGTAGTTTGTCATTTTCTTCTCCAGCTCATTTTACAGATGAAGAATTGAGGTAGACAGGAGGCCCAGAGTCTCATAGTTAATATATATCTGAAATTTGAACTTGTAAAGATGAGTTTTCTTGATTCCTAGGCCAGTGATCTTGATAGGAGTAGGAAGCATCTAACAATATATATGAAACTATTAGAAATCAAAGTTCATTTGCATTAAAAATTCTGCTTCACAAGTCAAAAGATGACAGAGGCATCACTAACTAGGAGCCTACCTGAAAAAAACCTGGAGGTTTTAGTGAATTTACAGACAACTGAGACACAGTACGAAGAATGAGTTCAAATCTGTCCTCAGACACTTAATAGCTATTTGCTTCAGTTTCAATTGTAAAATGTAAAATTTTGTTAATAATAACAAAACCATCCCAAATCAAAGAAATGATCATATGTGTTCATGTAGTTTTGTGATGCTTTTTATACATATCATAACAATATTGTGTCATGTATCTTTTAAAAGATGAACTTATAGAATCATACACTATTAAAGACAATTTACTTGCACCCTTTTAATTTTATCATTAAGGAAGTTAAGATCCTGAGAAATTTAGTGACTTGTTTAAGATTTTCATAACTATGTGGTAGTGGAGCAAGATCTGGTGCCCGGGTCTTACGATTGCCAAATCAAAGGTCCTTTCACTATACTATGGAGGTCTCTCTTTTAAGGATAAGGCCCAGTAACATGTTATAATTTTCTATGGCATATTAAAGAGACGAATATTTAATCAACAGGGTTAAACAAATGATGTGTCTGATCTTGCACTGATCATATATCAACATTTGTTCAACATTCATTTATTAAAAGCCTACTATATTATACTTCTAGATAGTAGAATTATTATTGAATTATTATGAGTCTAAGGACAAACATTCAAACCCTTTCTTATTTGCTTTTCTACTTTCAATCATTTTCTCCTTTTACCAGTGCTGGGTTATGCAAATTACCTTTAAACCCAAGAAGACACTTTGTTGTTTTCCAGTCATTCAGTTATATCCCACACTTCATGAGCCCTTGGACCACGGAATATCAAGCTCTTCTATCCTTTACTATATCTTGAAGCCTGTTAATGGCATGTTTGTTGCTTTGATGACATTATCTGTCCATCTCAATCTCTACCATTCTCTTCTTCTTTTGCCTTAACTCTTCCCCAATATCATGGTCTTATCCAATTAGTCCCACCTTTTTTTTTTCCTGAGGCAATTAGGGTTAAGTGACTTGCCTAGGGTCACACACCAATTAGACCCATCTTTTGATTCTATGGTCAACATATTTAAGCTTTATCTTCAGTAGTTGGACTTCCATTGAAAATTCTGAATAAGGTTTGATGATTTCCTGATTTGATCTTTTTGTTGTCTAGGGACTCTCAAAAGTTCTCCAGCACCACAATTCAAAAGCATCAGTTCTGTGATGCTCACTTTTTTTTTTTTTTTTTTTACAGTCCAACTCTTGTAGTCATACATTGCTACTGGAAGAACACCCCTTTGACTATTTGGACCTTTCTTGGCAAGGTGATGTCTCTGCTTTTTAGTGTCCTGTTTAGATTTATCATAGTTTCCTTCCAAGAGACAAGCATCTTTTAATTTCATGGCTGCAGTCACTGTCTGCAATTGCTCTTTGAGTTTAAGAATATAAAATTTTAAGCTGCCTTCATTTCTTCTTTCTTGATTTGCATGTTGTCATAATCTTAGTTTTGTTGGTGTTTGGTGTTAAGCCACTTTTATATTCTTCTCTTTCATCCTCATTCTTTATTGTTCTTCACTTTCTGCCCTCAGAGTGACATAATTTATGTATCTGAGATAGTTGATATTTCTGCTTGCAAACTCAATTCCTCTTTTGATTCAATTATCCTGGAATTTTATATATATAAGTTAAATTAATAAAGTGACAATATACAGCCTTAATGTACTCCTTTTCCAATCATAAATCATTCAGTTTCTCCATGTTCATTTCTAACTGTTGCTTCTTAGCCTACATATATTCCTCAGTAGACAATAAGTAAGAAGATCAGCTACTTTCATCTCTGAGTATTACTTGTCAAATTTTGTTGTGATCCACACATTCATAGGCTTTAGTGTAGTCAATGAAGCCAAAGTAGATGTTTTTCTGGAGCTCCCTTGCCTTCTCCATAATCTTGCACATTTTGGCAATTTGGTCTCTAGTTCCTCTGACTCTTTGAAAACTAGCTTTCTGGTATTCTGTTAATTCTTAGTTCTCACATTGCTGAAGTCTAGCTTGAAGAATTAAAGTATAACCTGACCAGTGTATGAAGTGAGCACAATTATTTGATACCTAGAACATTCTTTGATACTGAATTTTTTTAGAATTGGGATATAAAATTAACCATATTGAACATCAAAAAAAGGACATTCAATGAACTTGCAGATTTTCAGGACTTTGTCTCAATCAAACCCAAACTCAATAGAAAATTTAGCATGTAAAAGCCAATCTCAAAGATTAATTTCAAGGGGCTCAATAAAGTCATATTGTTTATGATTTTTACATGAAAATGTATAACATACATTTAAGACTGACATCGGTATCTGGATAGCTCAAAAGAAAGATTGGGGCAGAATTGAGTAAGATCTGGCTTTAGAAAGAAAAACTACCTGAAAAAAGGTTTAAAAATGATAATTATGCTACTGACTGAGGTCTAGAGGATGAATCAATACAGAGATATTAGATGGGAGAAGAGAGCTGGTAGTTCTGAAAAGCTATTCACATCAGGAATGAGTTAAAGAGGGAATGACATATATATATATATACACACACACACACATGAAAAGAATAGCACCCTCCCCAATCTATAAAGAAATAAGGGGGAGGGAATAAGGTGAAAGATGTATAGATTTTTGGCTGTGAGATAAAGTGTGTAGATTAATGAAAATGGAATAAAAAGGAGGGGAAAGGGTGAAAGAAAAAGATAAGGGATTCATGGGTGGGGGAGGCTAAGTACTAAAAAGGCACATTAAGGATTAGAATTAAGGTAGAAGAGTTAACTGGGATAGGAAATAAGAGATATACATAACACTATAACAAAGATTAGGAGTAAAATTATTAGAAAAAAATGCTAGTAATCATTGATCTCAGATAAAGTCAAACTTAAAGATTCAAGCAAGAGAGAAATCTACATTATATGTTAGCCTTATTAAAATTGTTTTAGATTCTTGGCTACCTAGGTGTGAATGCATAAGTATTTGTGTATGTACATGTATAAGCATTATGCATGTAGATATATAAGTATGAGAATATATGTATATATGTATGCATATAAATACACATGCATACATACATACATACATACATACATACATACATACATACATAATTTACCTGTGCTTAACTGTACCTGATTGGTGGAGGTATGAGGAATGTTAGGGGGAAAAAGGAATAAAGTGCAGAGGATAGAATAAAAGAATAATCTACAAGTCAGAAAAGTTGGACAGTCATGAATATAATCTTTTCTATTATTATATATGTTTTATTGAAATTGAAATTTTATTGATATGGATGTTGAATCCTCCTTAATGCTCCTGAGCATATGACAATGTTTTGCTTTATTTTTTAGTTTTCTTTTTCTGACTTTCTTTTTCTATTTTGTACTTTCTTATTTTGCATTTAATTTAAAATAAAAAAGGAAAAAAATTGAAATATAAACTAATCTTTTCCAATCCAGTAGCTGCTATTAAAATTTCCAAATTTGAAGGTATATTGAGTGCAGCTCTTTAATAGCAACATTTTTCAGGATTTTAAATAGCTCAGAATTCTATTACATCCACTAGCTTTCTTTTGAGTGAGCAACATTTGCTAAGATCCACATGACTTCATTCTCTAGGATGTCTAACTCTAGATCGTAAGCACACTATTAATGATACTAAGATTCGTGCCTCTTCTTTTTAATTTTTATTGCTTAAGTTCCTACCATATTTGCCTTTTGTCACACTCAGTTTTTCATAAATATTCTCTTGATATCTCTATTTTTTTTCACAGAAATGTCTTTCCCATCTGTTGTTTTCTTCTATTCTATTTCTTTGTGTTGCTCTTTTAAGAAAATGTTTCCTTGCTGTTCTCTGAAATCCTGCATTCATGTATGTTGCTTTCCCTACAGTTAGTTTGCTTCCTTGTTTTTCTTTTTTTTTTGAATGTTTATTGTTGCTGCCTTCTATACAGTATTACAAGTTTTTGTCCATAGGCCCTATATCTATGAGATCTTAATCCCTTAAGTTGATTATCACCCTCACTTCATATTCATAAAGGTTGTTATTTATGCCACATTTAAATCTTCTCATGGTTTTCCCTACTTTAATTCTGAATTCTATAGTAAAAAGGTCATGACTTGAACCATGGATAACTCTAGATTCTGTTTTAACTGATTATACAGAACTTCTCCACCTTTGACTGCAAAGTATATAATGAATCTGATTTTGATATTGACAATCTGGTGATTCCAAGTGTGGAGTCACTGGATTGTTGAAAAAGAGTGTTTGCTATAACCAGTGAATTATTTTGACAAAAATCCTTTAGTCTCTGCTCTCTTCCATTTTACATTCCAAGGAGAAATTTGCCTGTTATTTCAATGATCTTTTAATTTTCCACTTTAGCATTCTAATCCCTATGATGAACATAACATCTTTTTTGATGTTATTTCTAAAAGAAATTGTAGACCATCACAGAACTCAACAACTTTGGCATCTGTGGTTAGAGAACAGGATTGTGGTACCATGAAATTGAATAGTTTGCTTTGGATTTGACCAGATATTATATTGTCATATTGGAGATTATTCCCTAATACTGCTTTTCTCACTCTTTTATTTACTACAAAGGCTATTTCTTTTCTTTAAGGGATTCTTGCTTATAGTATTATATGTAATGATCATCTGAATTAAATTCACCCAGTCCCAAACATTTAAATTCATTGACACTTGAGTTAAGATGTTGATGTTCAATCTTTTTATCTCCCATCTGACCACATCCAACTTACTTTGGTTCATAAATTTTACATCCAAGTTCTTATGCAATATTCATCTTTATAGCAACAGACTTTCCTTTCGTCACCAGATACATCTGAAGCTGAGCTTCCTTTTAGCTTTGACCCAGATGCTTTATTAGCATTGGAGCCAGTTGTATCTGTTCTCTTCCCCAGAGTGTGTTGGACACCTTGTGACCTGAGAGGTGTATCTCCTAGAGCTATATCTTTTATTATTTTAATATTATATATAGGGTTTTTTCTGGCAAAGATACTGGAGTAGTTTGCCATAATAAAATGGATCACCTTTTGTTAGGACCCTCTGCCATGGCCTGTCCATCTTGGGTAAACCCCACAAAGAATAGCTTATAGTTTCATTGAATTATGCAAGTCCCTCGGCTATGACAGTGATCCAGGAAGGGTAAGAAGGCATTAAAGAGGAGAAATCTGTCAGTTAATGGTGGCATTCCCACTGCCATGACAAAGGCCCATGTCCCCATTGTGTTTGTGTTTCTCTTTTTCTAATTCGTTTAAATCATATTATGATTAATAAAATGCAAAAGCATTTAAAAGGAAAAAAAAGAAAGAAAAGAACTTATTATGTGCAAAGCACTGTGTTTGGTCCTAAGGAAAATGTAAAATTAAGTAAGACAACTAAAAACTATTCACAATGTATTTGGTACAAAAAGATTAGGGAGAATTACCTTCTTAAGTAACCAGCATATTGGCCATTTATCTGTTGGACTATGGAATTTATATATCATCTCATAGAATGTAGAGAGCCATTGAAGATTTTTAGCATTCATTCATTCATTATTTCTGTCACTACTAATTATATTCCATGTCAAGACCTTTCATTTTAGTCAAAACATATGACAGAAAATTGAAAGGGATGAATCTATCCTCTTTTTATCAAACACCTCTAGCTATTTTTTTCCCCTTTAAGGGGACTTGAAAACATTACTTGTGAAGGAAATGATGTTCTTTAGTTTTCTGACTATTGAAGGAAATAATGGTTTTCTTTGAATATGTGAAGGATTGTTTTGTGGAAGAAGAATTAGCTTGACTTTAGAGGGTTGACCGAAGAGCAGTAGATGATATTACAAAGAAGCAGAATCTGTTTCTATATAAAAGGGAAAAGAATGTCTAATGATAATAATCATTTTCCAAGAAAAAAGAGTATGGGCAATTGTAGGTGGTAGTGAGCTTCCTGACATTAGAAATTTTCAAGAAAATCTTCAGTGTGATTGAGAATATTTGTATTTCAGGTAGAGGGATTGTACTAGATGCCCTTGCAGTTTCCTTCTAGTTTTGAGATTCTCTGAATTTTTATAACAAAAAAATCTACTTCTCGAGGAAAAAAAAACAAATAGAAATTATCTCCATAGAGAATATCTACTGTCAGCTTTTTTGGGGGCAAGATCAGTGCTATTTTTTTTTTTTTAGAATTAGCAAGCAAATTATATTTTGGCAAAAAAATAAAAAAAAAAAAACCAAAACTTATTTTCAATTTAAACTATTAAAAATACTTTAGGTATTTCATCCTGATGTTCATTACCAAATACACCAGTGTTATAGTTTTTTAAAATTTAAAAGGTACAAAAAGTCTTCTTATTCTTTCCATCTTCTCTCAACCCATGCTCTTTCCTTCCTTACCATCCACATCCACATCAATCAGAAGTAGGGACAAGGCCACGAAATTGCCTTTGTTTTAGGAGGTAGAAAATACTGACCATAGGAGCAAATACAAACCCTTGACATCTACGGCCACCACAATTATGCCCTGACTTACTTTTGAAATCTTATTTATAGACTAGAATGTTAGAGCTAAAAGGCCCTTTATTTAAAGGCCCTAACCTTTAATTTTATAGTTGAGGAAATAGAGGCTTAGTGAAGGTGACTTAGCAAAATCACAGAACTCCTCCCCTTCATACACTTTACAACCCAGTCAAACTGAATTAGCCTTTGCCTGATCCTGTCCAATAATCTCTTGTCTCCAGGAGTTTTGTTGGGGTTGTCTGCCATACCTAGAACATCCTTTGTTGATGAACATCTTCTCATTGATTTTTTATTTCAAGTTCCATCTTAGGTGACACCTCCTTCAACTAAAAATATTCTTTCCCTATTCAAATTGTTCTACAGCATTGTGTCTTGGAAACTTTTCCTGTCTTCTGCCATTTTTTGGTATTTATTTTGAATGTTTCTTATCCCCTACTAGATTATAAGTTCTATGAGGGTAAGGATTGTTAATTCTCACTTTGCATTCTTAGGTCTAACATAATATTTTGGATTTGGCAAATTTATAAAAGGGATTATTGAAAAGGATTAAATAGCTGAGCCCAGGAAGAAGAATGAAAATAGTTTTAAGGGGGTTTGAATGCTGCCTGTGAGGGCAAAGTCACCTTGAGAAGCAATATATGTTAGTCATGAATCCTGTAAGTGAATTTAGTATCACTCAATTACCTATTCAAAGTCAAACAATAATACCCACACGACATTTTTCAGTTAAGGTACCACAAATGATGCTAATAACCCAGTTAGGGAGCCCCCATCACTCAGGAAAGTGAAACTGCTTTAAATAATGCCTCATCAATCTGCCAAATAGGTATGATAATAGATTCTGCCTATCCATGAGATAATGCTGCCTCTAATTTGTTTTCACCCAGAACTCAAGTGCAACCACTTAGAATGAGTCGGGATTTTAGACTCCTCATATAGACAAAAGCTCTCTGTGTTTCCTACCTTCTATGTTGGTCAGGACTTCATCTTATCATGTTATCAGTTTCAGACCAGCAGTTCCAGGGAAAGAAAAGATCAGAGAGTGAAAGAAAGTAACAGTTCTTGTATAATTACATCAAGCCAACGGTGACTAGAGCATGTACCTTCAGATTTGGTGTGTTATTTCTAGATTTTCCATTCTCACTAAGTCAGAAACTCTGGACTGATCTCAACTAGTATTTTCCTCAAAAGCATAAGTAATATCTGTTGCAAGCTTTGCTTAGTTTTGCTTGTGACACATTTTATCCTCATATTCATTACTAAATATCATCGGTTTTTAAATTGCAGTTTTTAAAATTTTTAAAGACATTGAGACTCCTGTTCTATCATCTTGCAATTGATGCTCTTCCCTTCCCTACCATCACATATTCACATCAACCAGCAATTTGTCCTTTTCCTTCCTTCCTTCCATCCTTCCTTCCTCCCTTTCATCCTTCCTCCCTTCCTTCCTTCCTTCCTTCCTTCCTTCCTTCCTTCCTTCCTTCCTTCCTTCCTTCCTTCCTTCCTTCCTTCCTTCCTTCCTTCCTTCCTTCCTTCCTTCCTTCCTTCCTTCCTTCCTTCCTTCCTTCCTTCCTTTCTTCCTTCCTTTCTTCTTTTCCTCCCTTCCCTTTGTTCCTTCTAAAGACTAAGTACATGAATATTACAAAAAGAAGTTTATGATATATTTAAATTTAAATCTATAAGGATTTAATAAGCACCAACTAAGTGAAGGTACTATGCTGGGTCCTCCCCAAAAGAACAAGAAAACAAACAACTTAGTCCCTGCCCTCAAGGAGCTTATATTCTACAGGATATGTGTGGATACAGGATATTGACTGTAACAGTCAAATATATGATATTACGATGAGAGAAAAACTATTAATATCTAGAGCAGGGTTTCTTAATCTAGGACATATGAATTTGGTTTTTTTAAAAAAATAATTCACCCCAGAGTCAGGAGAACTTGAGTTCAAATCTGGCTTAGACACTTAACACCTACCAGGTGTGTGATCACTTAACACTTAATTGTGTTAAGTCACTTAACTCTAGGGAAACAAAATTTGATAACTATATTTCAATACAATTGTCTTCCTTTATAAATCCTATATATTTTATTTTGTGCATTTAAAAACATTGTTCTGAGAAGGTGCCATAGGCTTTACCAAAGAGCTTTGCCACACACAAATGGAGAGAAGCCAGGAAAGTCTTTCCTAGAGATGGCATATAAGTCACATTAGCTGATTTTGAGGTCCTAGATTCAAAGATCTAGAGCTGGAAAATGGTATCTAGAACAATCTCTTCATTTTTCGAACAGGGAAACTGGGGCCTAGAAGGATAAGTAGCTTTCCTAAAGTGACAGGTAGCAAGTATGTACTGAAAGTCTTAAAGGGTATAAGAATTATAAGTGATAGGGGTGAGGAGGGAGGATATTCTGGGCACATGGACAAAAGATGGATTGGGATGAGAGTTAAGATACCCTGTTTAGGGAACAGAAAATAGACCAATAGAATTAGAACATACAATGTAAAAAAGCTGAGAAAGTGAATTAGCTTATGAGATAGGCTGCCACTACCTTCTTTGCCCATCTTTCTCATCTTCTCTTTACTTCTCTCTCCTCCTTCCCTCTCACTTTTTTTGTTTTCTTCTCTTCTCCCTCTCCTCTACCTATCCTCCTCTCCCACTTCTAACCACTTTTTCCTTCCCTTCCCTATATTTTCTCTCCCCACTCCCTTTCCTTTCTCCCCCCTCCACTCTTCCTTTTCTCTCTTTTTCCTTTTGTCCCCTTTTCCTCCTTAGCTTTCCCCCTCATTATGATAATCCTCATTTGAATCCTCTTCTCTTTAAGTGTCCTTAAAGAATGATATCCAGAATTGGAGAGGATGTCCCAAAGGTGTTTAAACCCCCACCCCCCAAAAAAAAAAACCCAACAAAACAAAACAAAACAAAACAAACACTGGTTACAGTCTCCCTTGATCTGGACACTAAACTTAATTTATAATGAATCAAATATACATTAGCAGTCTTAGCAGCCAAGTCACATTATTGTTAATCAAGCTTGTTTTCTCGAATTCACTGCTTTTTTTTCCCATAGAATTATCTGTCAAATTCTGTGCTAAATGAGTGATACTGAAGTGATAGAGGGACTGAGAAAAGGAAGAGATCACTCTGAGTTGGAAGTACTTGACAATTTTGCATGTGTAGTTTTAGTTCAAGTATTTTCCTCATAAGCATTGATTGGAAGATCCCAGAAGATCCCAGTATTCTGAGAAATAGTGACAAACTGACACTGAATATGTCAAATACACCAACTTATTCTCTAGTATTGTAAGTGATTTGGCATAAGCTTAATCAGGGTAGTTTTTGGGTTACACTAGGAATAACTTTAAAAATATTTGTGGGCTATGGTTTTCTCTCATTTTCTTCAGACTTAGGAGGTTGGAAGAATCAGGCTTGGAGAAAAAGATGGACTTAGGAAATCTAATAATTTTGATATTTCTAACTTGCTTGTATAATTGGGTAGCTGAAATGGTATTCTACTTACATAGCAAGACATTATCATTAATCAATTAATCAATGACTATTTATTGAATGCTTACCATTCTGATCTATAGCTTGTCACTGGACCCAAATAGCTCTTATATTTCTATCAGTCTTTTGAGTGCTTCACGTGTTTATGCCTCCTGTGAGATGATTGTATCTTTGAATGATGGGAATTATAGGAGTGGTGAGTTATATTTTCCTATTTTAAGTCTTTTGTGCTTTAAGTATTTCCTTTGTGATGGAAGAAATAAGTAGCTGCAGACCTTTCTTTACATGCTATCTACTGCTTTCTATATTAAACATTATTCCAGCAGGGACATTTGCTAATTCTTCTTGGTGATATCTTAAGTATGAGCAATACTTTGAATGATTTCTCCCAAAGTTCTCTCCTGAGATAGGAGCATTTTAGGATCCTGAGAGTATTAAAATTATTTAACCTTTTATATGAGAGGTCACATTCCTCTAGGAAAAAACAATAAGAAGAACAAAAAATCAAACCTGGTTAGTGTGAATTCAGAGTAAGACCCTTGGACCTGTTCTGTTAATACCTAGAACAGAACTTTGTATATAGTAAATGTTTAGCTGAGGTGACTGAAAGTCAGATAGGTCAAGTAATTTGAGCATTGTCACACAGCTAGTAAGTTGAAGAGATGTTCAAGTTTAAATCTCTCTTAACTACATGTCCAGCCTTCTTTATATCACACTAACTGTGTGACAATGAGCAAATTGCTTAACTTATCCTGATGAAATATTTTAACCTGAAAATATATAATATAAATTTGGAAATCAATGCTTTAAAAAATAAGGATGATTTTCCTGACAATCTTCAGTACCATTGAAACTAAAAAAAAAATGAACATTAATAATACATGCAGCAGACATGGCACTATACTGAACATCATTTGTCAGGATACTATTGTGACAAGATACCTCACCTCATAACAATAGGACAAGTCACATTAACCTTATAAAATGTATGTATATCCATAATACTCAGTAATAAATCAAAAAGTCACAGCATTGTTTGTAAATGTTCCTTACAAGCTACCAATGAAATACATCTGCTTTTAGTATCTCAATGTAAGAGAAGAAACTCTTGCCCAACCTATATGTGGTTTTATCCTAGTGAAGCCATTATTCCAGATTCTTGGACTTGTGTTTATCTTTGGATCCAAACCAATCATCCCTTGCACATATGTTTTTATTGTTTATAAATATTAAAAACTTCCATTGTGTCTTTTTTGTCATTTTCAATTATGGCTACCCTTGCACACCTCAAAGTCTTGAACCATCCCTTCTAATACCAAAAAATAAACAAAATGAACAAATAGGATGATCATGTCTGACATGCTATTTTCCCCTTTGTCTTTTACATTCCATGTTGGATGAAAATAATGTTTGTTTCATCCTCTGTTCATTAGGACCAAAAATAGGTCATTACAATTATTAACAATTTAGCTTCCTTTCAACATTTTTACAATTTATATTGTTACGGTTATTGCATATATATATATATATATATTTCTTTGTTTTGTGATCTTTGTATCAGTTCACTCAAGTTTTTCAGTGTTTCACTGAACTCAATTCCATTATTTCTAAATCTATAATATTCATTTAATAAATTCACATACCACTCTTTGTTCAGTTATTCCCCAATCAAGAGAACCCATTTTTATCCCTCTTATTCTTACCACAAAAAGTAAATCTATGAATATGTTGGTATATAGAATTGCCCCTTTCATTGTGGAAAATTTTAGCGTTCCTTCCATGTTTAGTAGTGACACACTGGAAAGTATTATGGAGAATAACCAGGTGAAAAGTAGAGCTAAAACTTTTTAATGCCCACCCAGAGATTTTTTTCTATGAGAATTGAGTTAAAATATGCATATTTGCTAACAGGAATTTTGCTACAGAGAACATTGTCATACTTTTATAAATGAGTGCAAACAGATACTTTATCTGGAAGGCAATTTGCTCAATGAAATATTAAAGACCCAACTTTAGGAATACTTTTTCTTGCTGTGCTTGAGTTGAGAGTTGGGGTGCTTTGTGGCAGTGACATCTTTGGGTTCAAAAAGGAGAGGAGACCCCATTTGTTTCTTTAGCTCTGTGTTAATGAGGGCTTTCTAGCACATTGTTTCTACCACCCACAACATCTGAAAATACATCCTGTCGTGCCAGGTTGAAGGCTATCATGCAGCACATTGCAGAACTAAAGCTGAAATACAGTCATGAATATTTATTTGCCGTTTTGGAAAGTGTTTTTTTGTTTTCCCTGAAGCTGAGATGGGAAGGAAATGGTGACCATCTCTTCTAGTGAAAGGTTTGGGAGGATGCACCTTGTCCAATTCCTTGCTAGCTAATGGGATTTGGGAGTTGGACCCATCTCCCACCCTATTCATGAAGCATAATGCAAGATTAGATGGAGGTCAAAGGACCATTAAGTGAGTGTCCATTAGACAATGATGTTGAAAAATTGGGTAGACCACTTTCTTGCAACATATGTCAGAGGTATCATCTGTGGGCCTGAATTTTCATTTCACTGTTTACAGCAGTCTGAAATTAAACCTGTTTTGATATTAACAATTCTTGTTTGTACAGTGGTCCTACTAATTAAACTAAAATGTCACTCCATCCATGTGCCATCATGTTATCTTATTTCCTTATTGAAAGGTCTATCCCATAGGAAGTGTCCTACTTTCAATAAACTTTTCCTCTTACTTTGAAAGAAACTTAGTTTTTGGAATGCTTTACCTAAAAAGTAAGACAATTAAAATTATTTATACATGGCCATGCCAGGTAATGAGATGATTAAAACATTTTTAATGGCATCACTTTTTCCAATTGTTTGACTTGATAGAGCAATAAATATTTATGATTTTAATTATTGTTTTGGACTCTGAATAAAGTCTGTTTTGTAGACATCAGCAGGGAGCATGACAGAATTGATGTTAGCTGAACACTGACTCCTTGATTCACTATTTCAATTATTAATATATTAATGATGAGAGGATAACTTTGGAAATACTTTTAAAATGTTGTAATATGATGATTACATAGTGTTTAAATTTGATCTTTGAGAGCATAAGGTATGAATCATTGTAAAGCTGAAGTATTATTGCAATAGTGACTTCTTAGAATCCCAGAATCTCAGAATTGGAACAGACTTTACAAATCTCATGCTTGTAATTCAACAACAACACAACTTCTGCATTGGTTGAAATGATTTTGTTGTGTTATTATAAAGGGGACAGATCATATTACTGTGGCTATTCATTCCTGCTTGGTCATGTGAAATCAGAAGATAATCATGTCCTTGTGAGAGATGTAGAAGATCCTTACCCAAAATGACTACTCAGAGATCACTCAGTAGAAAGCAGAAAAGTTATTTATTAAAATCTCCAGAGGATGAGCCGTCCCATCTTGAGATAAGAAAGAGAAAGCTAGGAGGGATAAAGAAGTAGTAAAGATACATGGCTTTTATATAAGAGATTACATCACAAGTAAGAGAGCATTGAGAAGGGGAGGGGGAGGCATCTAATTGGTTGTTGCTATTCGGAGACATTGGAATGGAAGGTTTCTATTTCCCCAAAATCACCTGATTTCTAGGAAACAGAAAATCAGGCCATCAGGCTTAATCAAGCGGATAGTGGTCAAGCTAATAGACTGAATATTGATAATTGCCAAATACTGATAAATGTCTTCAGCTCAGGTTAAGTAAATATGTTTATAGCTGGCTAAGGCTCAAGTAAAAATGGGCCTGCACATATTATACAAGTCATAGGGGAAACACAGAAATAATGAAAATAAAATACAGAAAAAGAACTCATACATTTCTGTAAGTTCTTCACCTTATCTCTCTATTCCATACATCCTGAAATTGAGAAGTCAAAGTATTGTGAATGTGAGTTCATTTTGTCTTGACTTATCTGATTTCCTTGTTTTATTCTTGGACTTAAGTTGTGCTTGCCCTTTTATTTACCCTGTGTATATTCATATTTCATCTATTCTTCTTCTAGTAGCTTAAGTTTCAAGATGCCCATAATTCCTGGTACAGTAGAAAGAGCAATGAACATAGAGTCCAAAGGCTTAAATTCAAATCTCATCTGATACTTACAATCAATCTAGGCAATTCACTTAAGCATGTTGAGTCCTCATCTGTAAAATGAACATCATAATTCTTGCCCTATCTACTCCATAGCTTGTTGCTGTGAAGAAAACTTTTGTAAATTATAAAGCTTATTCATAAAAATGAGCCACTATTACTCCTTGACCTCTTGCCTTCCCTGGTCTCCTATTGCCTTTGCCAGATAACTTAGTCTTCATTATATAGTCCCTTGGTCTTTTTTTCCTATTGGTACATGTACATTAGTTAAATTTGTCTCTTAAACTGACTGTAAGCTCCTTGAGGGAAGACACTTGTTGTATTCCCCACTATGTCAATGTGCTACTAGACACTTGGTCGGCATTCTCAAAATCTGCTTATTGTTTGATTGATTTGTTTAGGCCCAATACACTTAAAGTGTTCCAGAAATCCAATTTTAAATTTGGCTACATATAGACGTTAGGTATTAGAACTTTAGCTGCTAGGGAAAAAAATATCTGCTAAGCAGTTAAACTCTCAGCTGGCAGGCAGAATCATATCCTTGTTTTCATAGACTTTTCCTTACGTGGCACTCTACCAAAAATATTGCTCTAAGCACTAATGCTTAGACATTGGTCTAAGTATCTCTTAAGTGAAATCACCAGTCTATTGGATTGTGATAAAGCCTAGTTTTCAGGGTCATAGCTTGGAGGCATCACCTGCGAGACTCCCAATGCAGTTGTTTTTGTGAAGATGGAAGAGTCCAGGTGACAGGCAATCACACTCAAATGGAGACTTGTTATGGAAGAAGGAGTGGGGCAGGTTGCATTTGTAATCCTGCCTAAAATGCTGGACTACAAATGAGAATTCCTATTTTATTTTTTAAAGTTTAATTGATGCCTTTTGTTTTTACATAGTCGTTTCTTCTAAAAGTCCCTTTCCCCATTGAACACCTCCTTTAACAAAGAAAGACAATTAAACAAAACCAGCGATATATTCATCATGTCTGATTGTGTGCTTAGCTCAGTGCCTGGCACATAGTTAGACCTTAATAAGTGTTTATTGATTGATGATTGGTAGTTGATTGATTGATTGTGTAAATCCTATCTTATACCCATTCTTCACCCCTCACACACACACACTCTCCTCTCTACTGAGATGAAGGAAGCCTAGTTCATCATCAATTTTCCTGGGCAGAGATTGGTCTTTATAACTAATTAGAGTTCAATTGCCTTGTACTTCTTAAACCTACACCCACACATCTCCCTGTCTCTGTAATTTTTTATGGATTGAACTGTATTTTCATTGGGATAGGAAATTCTTGATGAGAAAATTCCTCTACAGATGCAGATCAGTATTTGCTCTGCAACTGAGAGCATTAAGAAGTTAAATCACTTGCCCAGAGTCACAAAGGAAGTATATGTCACAGGCCTGGCTTGAACCATGGTTTTCTTGACTGAAGCCAGCATTCTCTCTTGAGTATATACTATTTACAAATAATAAAAATACATACAATTTATGTGCATACATAATACATAAATATATTTAAAATGTATATACCTAATTTTTTTTTGCTGATACAATTGAGATCAAGTGACTTGCTCAGGGTCACACAGCCAGGAAGTATTAAGTATCTGAGGCCAGATTTGAACTTCAGGGCTGGCTGACCACTTAGCTGTCCCCATACCTAATTTTTAAACAAAGGATAAAGTACCATTATAAATAATTTGTATCTGTGCATATGCATGAGAAGCAGTATGTATCAAGGATAGAGAGGAAGCCTTGTAGTCTTTCTGCCTTTGACCTTACTGGCTACATGACCCTGATCAACTAACTTAACTTTTTGGTGCTCCCAGACAATTCCCTAAGAATAACAGTTGTAGATCTGCATTGGTAAAAGGAGTTTTCTCACCAAGAAACTGAAAAAATCTCAGATCAAGTTAAAAAACAAAACAAATAAATCAAATGCAAGAATCCATGATTTTATAAGTGGGGACTTCTTTTTTTGGAAGGAGAAAATTATCAGTTGTACTCCCTCTGCCTTAGTAAATAGCCTCACTGAATTGCCATGATTGAAGTAATCCATCAATTAATAGCTTGGAGACAAGCTTCTCTGAACTTACATAGGCTAGTCCTTAAATGATAGTTAAATAGTTTGTTAATGGATCTGTGCTAAAATTTTTTCCTATTTGGTAAAACCTGCAAGAGGAAACTTTCCATTGGCATTGCCCTGGAGAATCCTGGCTCACTTTAAGGCTAGAGACATCAGACGAAGACTTTACATATTTTATATATATTGATCAAGAAAAATTTACAAATTTCAGAGATACATATGTAGACAGATATTACTTTTGTGTGTGCATATATATGTATATTTATAATCTGTATACACATATACATGTAATACAAATCATCTACCTTTCAAGTATGCTTCATTGTTGATATGGACATTTTCTCTGCTTTCTTGGACCTATGTCAGAAAAAAAAGTGCCAGAGTGATTTGAAATTCCCCTTTCTCAAAGGATAAGGTATATATGAAAGTAAGAATTTCTGATAACAGCTCTGCACCTGACTCATTATACAATGTTGGAAAAGTACGTTAAATTTTTAAATGTGCTTCAATTTCCCATTAAAAAAATAGAACTAATAACAGAACTAATAATTTTGACTCTAATCTGTGTGTTGATGGTAAAGTATTATAAATATATGTATAAATGTATACACATACACGTATATGTATAAATAAACGTGTACAATGCATATGTATATACATATATATGAAAGAAGGGTAAAGACAGGAAAGTTTCTATCTATAAGGTTGCAGGAAACTCAATGAAATTTTTTTCATGTATACTTGCTTGTAAGTGATCTCAAATGATTTGTTTTTAAACATTTTAAAGAAAAATAAGATGATAACTCTGGGGATACATAGGTAATTCCCCATTTGATATAATATATGTATACATACATGCATGTGAATAGGTATATATGTGTAGATATATGCATATATACTCATATAGGAATCATAGAATCAAAGAATTGGAAAGAACCTTAAAAATCAAATGATTAATCAATATAAATCCTTCATTTTACAGATGAAGAAACTGACATGAGAAGGATTCAATAAATTTCCAAAAAGGTCACACAACAAATTAGTGGCAAAGGCTAAAGTACTAATACAATGACATTTTCACTATTCTATTTAGTTCAATCAATTAGTATTTATTAAGATTCTATTATGTGATATATATGTCATATATATGTATATGTACATATACATATATATGTATATACACACACACACACATATATATATGATGTGTGTATGTGTGTTTGTTTCTTTGTGTGTGTATCCCTTAAAAATAACTACAACCAGTGAGGTAATACTGAACTATCCAGATACATAAACACATACTGTACACAGTGTCTACAATTTCAAATACAGTCCTTTTTTCTGTTCTATGCATATGAAAACATTCTTATTTATTGATGTTATGTTCATAATAAAAAAGAAAAGAAATGAAAAGTGAATGATTAATGTAGAAGATTTGAGAAAATGGACTTTTATCACTTTTTAGTGGAGATAAGGGACTTTAGATGTGAACTATTGAATATATTTTCAGTCACAGTTAATGTATTGATTGTTTTTGCTGAATTGGGTTTTTTCTCTTTCCTTTTTATTCTTTGTTACAAAGGATGGCTTGCTTAAGAGGGGACAGGGGAGGAAAATATTCATATATAAAATGTGACATGAAAATAACATACATAAAATGATTTTTTTTGAAAATGGTATAAAGACTACATTAACCTTCCTTATTTGCTAAACAAAAAAATCTTAAGGAAGGCCTAAACCTGAATCATCTTGTCAGAGTAAGACCATCATTAATGACTTAAGTCCCTTTCTTACCAAGAGAGTTTGAATTTCAATTAATCACCAATTTTTCAGAAATCTTTCCTCCTTCCACCTTGGTCCACTAAGATTCAAGTTTCTTCTCTCAATGCTTGATCCTTATAGACATAGGTAAGAATTCCATATTAAATCCATGATCAACACACTCCTTTTCCTATGAGGCCCCAGCAAGGTGCATCCAATTCTACCCTGGTACAACTGAGCTATTCCTTAATCCTCCCTGACTACCTTTCCTATAGTATATACCTCCATAAAGCTGCCTTTCTTGACTTTCTTATGTGTTTCATGTCTTCTTGTATTGGACCGTGGTACAGAGAATCTTCCTAAGTCTACATTATAGAGCAATTAAGTAGTACAGAAAAAAAAGAGATTCATGCCTGGAGTCAGGAAAACTCATCTTGCTGAGTTCAATATGATCCCAGCACTTACTCTCTGTATGAGCCAGTTAACCTTATTTGCAAGTCATTTAATTATTTTTATTATTAATTAATTAATTAATTGATTAATAATTTGCCTCAGTTTTCTCATTTGTAAAATGAACTGGAGAAGGAAATGGCAAATCACTCAGTATCTTTAGCAAGAAAACCCCAAACAGGTTAATGAAGAGTTGGATAAGACTGAAAAAAATACTGAACAACAACAACAAAGTTCATTATTGTTGTTTAGTCTTTTCAGTTGACATTAAAGCAAATAGCCATGTGGGAATACCCTAGGTGACAACTGAAATTACCCTTCCTCTCACCTTGCTTCATTCTTGTTTTTTTTTTTTATGTAGTTTTTCTATACTGAATGATAGCTATTATATACATTGTTGTATAGTTATAGAATATTTGTGAACATTAATAAATATCAGTTATAATTCTTACTATTTGTATCTATGTTCTTACTAGACTTGTAAGTGTCAGAAAGGCAGGAACATTGTTATTTTCCACACAATTTTTGCCATTATGTTCTGTATATAGGAGACTCTAGATAAATGTACATTTTGTGAAAACATAAATGGGAATATCCTCCAACTTCTAACCACTCTATGATTCTCACGTTATTCTAGTTTCCTGAAAGATTAGTGGCTGGCTTAGCTATATGAATGGAAGCGGGGAGGGAGAAAGGATAAGATAGACTCATCCATACTACTCAATAAAATCTATCAGAAACTTAAGTCCCAATACCTTATTCTAGTTTTCATTCCTTAATCATTCTATTAGCACATTACAAGTGTGTTCTAAGTTAAATAATAATAATGTTAATAATTATAGATGATATTTGTATATTTGTATAACACTTTAAGGTCTAAAATGTTATTCATGTATAATATCTCATTTGAACTTCTCAACAATCCAGGGAAACAGATATTTCAAGTATCATTCACTCTACCTCACTTCCTATCATAGATTCCAAACCATGCTGCCTCTACTCCATTGGTATGCCTGCTTTTCCCCCACAGGAACTTTGAAGTTCACCCCCAGAACCAATTGGCCTCTGATAGGTGAGTTTTCACCTAATATTGTCCAGAACCAATTTAACTCACTTCTATGCTGATATTTTCATGCATTCTTCCCCTTTTGGTTCTTCTTTATGTATTGTCTTCCCCAAGTAGAATGTAAGATCTTTGAGGGCAGGGTCAATCATGATTATATTTATTACCCCAGCTCTTAGCACAGTACCTGACACATAGGAAATACATAACAAAATGCTTTATATTTCTGTTTTATAGATTAGAAAGCTGAGTTTCAATGAAATCAAGTGTCTTGCCCATGGTCACATAGTAGGTAAGCCAATCAACATTTATTGAATGCCTACTATGTGCCAGGTGCTATGCTAACATAAGTGGCAAAGGAGGGATTTTAAAAATATAAGGTTCTTTCTTCTACATCATTGCACAAAATAGATATTTGGAGGTCTTTCTTTAGGACCAGCCATCTTTTACAACATTGTTTCTATAGGGAAGTACAGTTTGTATTCCAAATAACCAATTACTATTTAATAAATGAAATATGTATTAAGTACCTACTATGTGCAACAAGAGGGGCAGAATGGTATAAAAGATAGAGAGCTGGCCTCTGAGCCAGGAAGAGAACCTGGCTAAAAGTCTTGTCTCTGAAACAAGTCGGCTGTGCAATCCTGGGAAAGTCATTTATCCTCTTGGTATTCCTGCAACTTTTCAAGCCTATAAAATAAAGAGGTGTCAATTTGCATTTGTAAAGTGTTTTTTTTTCCTTATATGGGAGTTCCCTGCATCTATGAAATCTAGATCTAGTCTCTCCTATTTATGTACAGTGAACTGTCTTCTCTAGTAAGGATGCAAAGACAGGAATGAAAGTCTCTACTCTTTTGGAACTTTGTAACACTGAATTTTTATTTTTTTAATTAAATTGTATTTTTTTTTACAATTGCATGTAAAGACAAGTATCAACATTTGTTTTTTATAAGATTTGAGATCCAAATTTTTATTTCATTCCCTTGTCCCCTTCTTAAGACATCAAGAAATCTGTTATTATTATTATATATATGCAATCATATAAATATATATCTTCACATCTGTCATGTTATAAAAAAAGAAACATATGTAATACTGTTTACTCTCACTACCACTGCCTGAAGGCCAGGAATATTAAATTTTATTCCTCCTATAGGTTCTCTGCTACCATTAAGGGAGTTGGGGGGGTATAGAGGCTCTTTGCAAATGTCTCTAACCCCAACCAATGATTTTTCTTCAAATACAGGGAGGTGTGTCTATTGCATTTCAGTTCCATTTAGCTACTACCAGATGGATTCGGTATTATAGTGGAATATTTACCTCAGTGTATTCCCCCAGCTCATGGGGCCAAAGCACCTTCTATACCAAGCCTTCTTAAGTTGGGGGTCATGTAACTGAATGAGGGAGTAGGAAAAAATTTGGCAACAATAAAAGTATCAAATATTATGCCAAGATTTAATTCTTTATGTAAAAATAAATAAGCACATCCATTACATTAGTATGTAAATTTGCTTTTTAATAAAAGGTAAAATTTATGCATACCAAAGAATTATTTTAAAATAAATTTCTTTATGATTTATTATCAGTAATTGTTTGATTTGTATAGCTATTTTATATACCTATATTTCCAGGAGTGTATAAAATTTCTCAAGGAAAAAAAGGAGTTGTGAATAGAAAAAGTTTAAGAAACCTTGCTCTGTCTTTGGAGAGAGGGAGGGGACTACATTTATGGCTTGATTGAGTTCCTATAGAGCACAATCCCAATTCCAAATCCACAGGCACCTCCCCAACTTGGATCTCAGACCTGCTGGCTTCTCAGGACTTCCTTGCCTTGCTCACTGTAACATCATTCCTGGAATCCCAGTTCCAGCATCTCTATGGCTGGAATTATCTGTACTTGTAGAAAATATTGCCAGTTTCCAAAACTGATGACAAAAAAAGGATATTGAACAGAAAGAAACATCTCCAAACCCATTTTTTAGAACTTGGACAAAAGGAAGGAGAAAGTTTCCCCCAAATCCAGCTCAGTTTGTGGTGCTTGTGCTGTGGGTGAACTATCTGTAATCTTCACTCTCTCAATACAGCAGGAAAAAATTGTCTTCTTTTGTTTTTGAAGAAGACCAATGATATCATGGGGATGAAGTCTTGACTTTCAAGTAAATTGGTTTTCAGTGAGGCAGAGTTGCTGAAAGCTGTCAGTCTCTCTTTTCTAGAGTTATCTATGTCCAGTGGCAAGACAAAAGTCAAGATGATGATCTGGGATGCGGTGGATAACCTTTATGTCTGTATTGTCTGACTTAGCACTCAGCACTCCACAGTTCCTGCTTCTGCTGCCTTTGTGGCTCTTGGAACAAATACTTCACATCTGCCCATTCTGCCAGGGGAAATCTTTACATGCTCTGATAGACAAACCCCCAGCTCACCAAGTTTGAAGCCTGTTAGTTACTCTCATGTGGCTGTAGCTGCTACACATACTACGGTTCCATGGACCAAGATAAAATATACAGGAAGGAGAGTGAGACTTTCCTAGTCCACACTCAATGGTTGGATTCTTCCTTGAATGGAAGTAGTTTTATCCATGTAATAGGAGAGAGCAGAATCTGGCTACCTCCTTGTTAAACAGCCTAAACATGCTTTAAGCATGTTCCAAATTCCCCGTTACACACATTTTACAGTTTATAACTGTGTTATAGTTGTTTATTTAGGTCTTATTTCCCCCTCATAAATTGTACTATTCTTGAGAGTCATATCTGTGTTTTGTTTTTGTTTTGAATCTACCAGTGCTTAGCATAGTACCTCGTGCATAACAAGTGCTCAGAAAATGTTTGTTCAATCAAATAGATTCCCACTCTGGATCACAACCTGTTAGCAAGTTTGGGAAACAGTTTTTCAGTTCTTAAAAGATGACTTCATGGTCTGTGGTTAATAATCTATTTGCTAGTTTTTATAGAGAGGCCAAAAGGACATCTGAAATGCATATACTTTGATTGTTTATTAATAATACACCATTCTCTCTGTCTGTTATAATGTTTTGCATTCCAGGATCATTTCTGAGGAGACAGCAGACTTGATTCAATGACCAAACTACATTTTGTAAAGTGCTTTTAGCATCTTGAATGAAGTGTGCTCCCTAACTCTTATAGATATTATAATTGTACACAGGTATTATGGTTACTACTCCAGTTTTATTAGAGGAAAAAGAGAAGTCAAGGAGATAAAGAAACTATGTTTTGTAATATGTGATTCAGTGACTGAACTGGGAAGGAAAAAACAGGTTCTGATCCAGATTTCTAGCCATCCCAGCCTTCTTGCATTCCAAACAAACTGAGTCACTTACAAATATTAAAGGACACAAGTCTCTCCTCATTTGATGGATGAGAAGCGTGCATTAGCCAGAATATAGGCTTCACATGTTCTTAAAACCTGAGGATTAGCTTCATATTGCCAGACATGATAGCCCCTATCTTGTTTGAGAGTTATTCCATGGGTGAATAGATCATCAATCAACAAGGGGAAGGGGGGGGGAAGAGAACATCAGTTCATTCTGTGAAAACTCAGGGCAGTTGTACCAAAATGAGCACATCTGGAAATCCTATCCAGGGTAGCATAATGATGAGTATTTAAACATAATCTGTGTGTAAGTGAAGTCAGCTGGGGGGAGAGTCTGCCTTTTAGCTTTTGCTGCCTCAACCTCTGGAACCACTGGGGTGTTTTCTGCTAAGTTGTATCATCTGCAGGAGACTAACGGGAGCCAGAACCTCAGAGGCTGGGAACTGATGATTTTATATGGGACATAGATGCACTCCATACCATAAAATTGTATGGAATATACAAAGCCATTGGATAACTTAACAGCTTTCAGCACTGCTAGTTGTTAGTTGCTGTAGTCCTCTGAGTTCAAGGTAGTGTGTGTGTGTGTGTGTGTGCGTGTGTGTGTGTGTGTGTGTGTGTGTGTGTGTGTGTGTGTGTGTGTGTGTAAGAGACACATGCTGACTTTTAGAATACATTTTCAGTGTCTTTTTCTCTCTTTTACAGTTTGTCTTTTAATTTCTTCCCTGATGCAGCTGTGACCTTCAGGGCACCAGGATTGAGGGTTAATTTGTTTCTGGACTTCAAGGACCTGTGATTTCATCAATGTGAGGACTCTGCCAGGCCAGAATGCAACTTCTTCCATGCTTTATTATACTATCTTCATTAGCTTCTGAGGCTGAAAATATTGATAACCAGATAACTAAGTTTCATTGAATATAAGCTGATCATTGGACAGCAGATTTATAATCTGTGTCTGGGCCCATACTCAAAAATCTCTTTAGCCATCAGAATTCAATTCAACAAACATTTATTAGTCGCACTTCTTGGCAGAGAATTAATGGACCAGAAATTCAGAATGATATATGTATTCTTAGATATGGCCAGTATCTTGATTTGTTTCACTAGATTATAAATATTTGTTAGAAGCAAGGATTTCTACTGGGAGAGGAAAAGTAGTAAATTAGGGGATAGTGATATATGCAAAGAAGAGCTTCAATAAACATTTTAAAATGAATGAAGCAAGGAGTTGCAGAAGTGGACACAAATAGAGCCGTTTTGTTACTACTTAGTTAAATTATATGTAGGTACAATATGTATATATGCAGTCACTTCTTAATGAAGAAATTTATTCTTTTAATATTGAAATGTGTTTGTTTTTGTCAAATCATGATGAAAAAACCAAATACTTATTAAGGTCCTAATATGTTCCATGCACTATGCTAAGGATACAAAAATGAAAACTGAAAAACTCTTCCATCAAAGAGCTTACATTCTATTTGATGTGTGTGTGTGTATTGCAACATCTATGCAAGTGGGTAAAAGCGTAACTAACTCTGGGACATACATTTTGGGGCATGGTCAAAATGAAAATTTGTTTTGTTTGGGTCTGCATATTTATTACTTTTTTATTTTTTAGAATAGTTTTGGAGATGAGAGGATTGGGGAAAAGAATGGGGACTGCCAAAAAAAAGTAAAGAACAGAAAAGAAAACAAACATCAGAAACATCTTTGGGGGCACAGAAACCCTACATACAATGTATAAAATAAAAAATACAGAAATATAGAAATAAATGTAGAAAAAATACATAAAGGGTCTCACAGTAGTCCGTAAATGATTAGAAGTCTTCTTCCCTGCCTTGTGAGTCCCACTTTCCTATAAGGTTTCCTACACAATTCCTCCTATAACTAATAGTGTCATCCTAAAACTTAAACTCCACACAGAAGGGAAACACACTCGAAACTGTTAGGTTCTCTCTTCCCTTTCCCCTTCGCCCTTATGTTATTTAAATGCTTTACTCTAATGGTTGAGCACCAAGTTCAGTTTCTTTGCTTCTCAGTATGATAGTTTTTGATCCTTTGCTCCTCTTTTGCCCACCACCAGCAGCCTTAGGGATGATCATCTTCTCTCCCTACCAGAAGAAATTCCCTTTCTCTGAATTAAATGGCTAGATCTTTGAACTCTTGATATTGGTACCAAGGCTGGTACTTCTTAAGAAATCTTTTTTCTTAGGCTAAAAGCTAAATGCTGGAATTATTCTGCTTAGCAAGCCTTCTATTTCCCCCTTCTAAAGGAGGAGAAGAGCAAAGGAATTTTAGGAATTCTTTGAGGTCAAATGGGAAAGCATAAACCTGCCCTCCCTGTATATCTCTGCCAGTCATTCACAAAAGGCTCATTTGTGGCAGTGGTGGTGGTAGTGGTGAGGGATTCCCTTCTGTCAGTTCTTTCACTCTCAGGAACTCTTCAGAAGAGAGGCAGAAGAGAAAAAGGTGACAAGGAATCTAAGAGAGGTCTAGACTGATAGAGAAGCTCCTGCTCCATCATTCAAGTATCTTAAAAATTGATAATATGTGTAAAGCACTTCAGACTCTCCTTGACACATTGTAGGTACTATATCTATGCTAACTATTACTGTTGTGGAGTGGTTGTTGGTTTTTTTTTTTGTTTATTTTTTGTTTTTTTAAAAAGCTTTTTATTTAAAAAGCATATGCGTGGGTAATTTTCCAACATTGACCGTTGCAAAACCTTTTGTCCCAAATTTTCCCCTCCTTCCCCCGACCCCCTTCCCTAGCTGGCAGGGGGATGGTTATCTTGGAGGCAATTCCACTTACTGAAATTTTTCTTCCAAGACGCTTCCTACTTCATAACTTCAGCAGGGAGGTGTAATCCAAAATAAGATTCACCTTCTGTTAAGCTCATTAAATAGATCAGGGTGCCCCCCTTTTTTAACATCCTATACAACACAAAGACATTTCAAGAAGGGGAGCACACTGACACTTGAAGAATCATGAAAAAGTATTATGTAAAAGATAAACCCTGAGTTGTGTTTTAAAGGAATCAAGGGAGTATCAGAAAGCAGAGGTGAGAAAAGAACACATTTTATATATAAGGGGCAGACTATGCAAAGGAATGTTGGCAGGAATATGATGTTATATATAAGCTTGTAAACATATATGAACTGGAATGGAGAGTATAGGAAAGGGAGCAATATGAAATTAGACTGAAAAGTAGATGGGAGCCATATTTTGATGATCTTTATGTGTCAAGCTGGGAATTTTATATGTTATTTTAATTCTTGCTTTGTTGGCACAGCTTTTGAGAACACAGAACCAGGGTTATGAGACATCAGAGTAGGGCTTGGTCACAGTTTAGTTGCTGTTATACTCCCCACCAAAATGGTTCTCGGTCCCTATAAATAAACCCATGGCCCCAAGAACTGATAAAGGTACACTCAGGAGACTCAGGGCAGAAATATCCCCATCTGCAGTATTGAAGCAGACATGTTGATCTATGTATTGGAATGCTGGTCCATAATGAACAATAAAGAGCAGAAGCCTGTAAGGCAATGGAAATAATGATCTGTAGAATTTTCCAGCATGGTCACATGATAAATGAAGAGTGCCATAGGAGGTCAGGGGTGGCAGATGTACTGGAGACAGTTTATCGCATGAGGAAACACTGGGCAGATAATGTAGCAAGGAAGATGGACCTTTCAACTCACAGACTAGATCCCAGAGGACTACTAATGGTTGAGCAGAAGGGTGATAACTCAGTGGAATGAACCAGTGATCCGATTATTCAAAGAGAAATGGAATTGGGGAGCCCAAGTTCATCACTTTCTGATGTTCCATGGATCTGAACTTGCTTTGTGTTGAGTGGCAGCACATAGGAACAAAATTAAAGGGGATAAAGAATTGAATTTGGATGTTCATAGGGGAAATATCTGGCATTTACCTTATTTACCTTATTGTTCAGTGAAGAAAGCCCCTTGAGAATAGGGACTATCTTTTGCCTTTTTTTATATCTCCATACTTAGCCTAGCACCTGGCACATAGTTAGTGCTTAAATTTTGGCTATTATTGATCACTGAAGTTTGGAGTGTCATTACTTTTAGTTTGATTTTTCTCGGGTTTGAAAGGTCTTCTTGTTGATGTTTAACTCATATTCGATGTAAATTGGTAGATTTATTTTTGTGTAAATCAATTGAGTATGATTTATTGTGCCCACAATGGCAGCTGGCCACGAACCTTTCACACCCCAACTTTTCTTTCACCAATGAGCAGAGTTTTGGCTCTGCGGTTTTTGCGACCACCAGCCCTCCTCTTTGCCTAGATTTCTTATTACCCAGTTCTTCCTGTAAGAGAAGTCATATGCTTTACCTATGCTCTCAGAAAATGTAACTCAAGCCTTTTGGGAAGCGAGGCAGAGCATGGTTTACTCTTAAGAATTATGAAAAAAACATGTAGATGGCTTAAGTTATAAATTTCACAATTGACCTGGTTTCATCTTCCTATATGTGTAGATGTAGGTCAAATTTGTCTTAGTCCTTGTCTTCTCTTGACTGATTAAAACCTTTTTGTCCATTTGTGTCTTCAGATTCATTTGACCCATTTTCAGTTGGGCAGAATGTTAGCTAAATTTCTAGATTTCTAGTGAAGATGGTACAAAAGATGTGGTTTAGCAAACCTGCTAAGTGTCTTAGATCTTCTAGATTCTAATTTCCCAACCTAACTGCAGGTATAGGATCCCAGGTAGTCTAGCCTGCCTCAGTAGAAAGCTGCATCAAGAAACTTTTTAATGTTAAATTTTTAAAAATTACATATTTTTAATGTCAGAAATTCTCTTTTTTGTGGCATGTATGCATTTACTTGTGATCAATTCCATTCTATATTTATTAAAAACCAATTATATTTGTAAAGCAGCATAAAAGGGAATGAAAGAAAGAGTTTTCCTGGATCCTGAATGGAGTTTGCAGTCTAATAAGCAGATGACAACAACACAAATAATTATAATATGAAACATTGCATGACAAACTCATTAGGGTGTAAAATGTGCTTTGTTAGGTTGGAGCAGGAAGATACTGCAGTTATTAAGTAGAGGCTAAAATATAATTACACTAATAATTCACACATAAATGATTTTGAAATTTGCGGAGTGTTTTACATTCACTATCTTGTTCAACATTCCCAATGACCCTCTTATATATAGTATGTGCTATTGTTATCCCCATTTTATAGATGACAGAGCTAAGGTTTGGAGAAGTGAAATGACTTGCTCAGTCTCATAGAACTAATAAATATTTATGGCAGGATTGAAACCCAAGTCTTCTTCCCGGGATGCTCTACCCTTCCTACTATTCTGACAGTATTTCACAAGAAATGACATTTTCAAACATGGTGGGAGTTCAATTTTTAAATCTTCTTGAGTACACGTAAATCCTCTGCCCCAGTTTCTCTATATGGTAGCACAGTTTCTATCCAGTTTATCTGATTCTTCTGAGGGCTGAGAGATTTAATTAGTTCAACTAACATTTATTAAGTGCTTATTATATCAGACACTGAACTTAAAAGAGTTGGGAAAGCCAAGAAGGGCAAAAAACCCCAACCAAACAAACAACACAGTACTGCCCTCAAGGAGCTCACAATCTAATAGTTGAGACAGCATATGAAAAATTTGATCTAGCTTTCCCCTTTACTAATGCAGATTATAATATCTCCTTGACTTTTCAATCTGTATGATTATTATTATTATTATTAATGCCTTTTGAGAAATAATTTTAATATGGTTGTAGATTTATTTATAGGTACCAATAATCATTTTGGAAGGGAATATGACAACTAGACTGTGACCAATGTGACCCTATGGTAGAAATGGTATGCCAGTATAGTTCTTTGCTGGTCTGTGAGAGATGGACTGGTCCATAACTACAGTCTTTCCCACATCTAACCTATCACATGGTGCTTCTCTTCTACATGACTGTCCCATCCATCCCTTGTCTGATCAGAGGTATCCTTCAATGTAATTTTTCTCCATGTCTCATTGGGATAGCTATGTGGTGCAGAGGAGAGAATGTGGGCTTTAAGTCAGGAAGACTCATCTTCCTGATTTCAAGTCTGAACTCAGATACTTGTAAGACCCTGGACAAGTTCCTCTTTGCCTCAGTTTCCTCATCTGTAAAATGAGCTGGAAAAGGAAATGGCTATCTATTCCAGTATTTCTGCCAAGAAAACCTCAAATGGGTTCATAAAGTCAGGCACGACTGACCAACAACAATCATTTCTCTGCTGATAATCTACAACCTCTTTATATCTAGTATATGTATTTTCACGACACTTTGGGTTTCTTTTGATTTTTCCGGCACCATCATATTGCCAAGGACGCACCAAAACCAGGTAACATATCAAGAAGGTCTGTGAAATTGCACTGATATGTCTTTTCCTTGATCACTTTTCCATTCCTTCCTGTCCTACTCATGGGCACCAGCTTCTGCGCCTGCTGGGACTGCTCCACGTGGAGGCTGCTCTTCTGATTAGCACTCAGATCACTCAGCAGGAGGATTAGCTTGACTCAGGGACACTGCAGGAGAAGCACGTGGTGTTATAACCACAGGCCCAGGATCACCAGACTAATGCATTATATCATCTCTTTATCCCACTCTGATTTGCCGACTAAATATAGAGAGAGCGCGTTCATCCTGCATAATAAAGTTCAGTTGAACTTGCCTAGCCTGCCCAGGTCTACTGGGCATTCAAATTCCCAAGCACATAAATACTGCCCTTTGAACAGGTGCTGAGGCTGAGGCAATGGGGAAATTAAATGAGCAGCCCAAGTTCACCCTGAGAAGGAAGACTTACCCAGAAGATAATTTTTTGGTAAGAATGATTCCCTGTGCCATCCCTCTGGAGAGTTTTTGCTCACACTGTGAAACAGATGAATTATAGCTCTCAAGTTATTTGCTGCACAGGGGTAGCAGGGTACCTTGAAAAGAGCATTGGCTCTAGAATCAGGGGTTACAGATCCAAATGTCACCTTTGGAGTTTACTTGTCTGATTTTGGGTAATGTGACTTTTTTGAGCCTCAATTTCCTTAATGCTAAAAAGAGAGTTGGAATAAGGTCGGTGAGGTCTCTAAGGTACCAGATCTGTGAGCCAAAGGTAGATACTTTCACAGGTAATAGATAACAGAATCACTGAGGGGAATTTTAGCAAGGCATTTAGTGAAGTCACTTAATACTATAAGATCACAGAATCTCAGATTTTAGAAGATGAAAGTACTTCAGAGTTCACTTACAGATGAGGAAATTCATACCCAAAGAGATCAATTGACTTGTCTGAGGTCATATGGATAATCAGGATCCAGAAAAGGGATCCCACTTAAGTACTGTCACCTCTGTACAAAGCTGTTTTTATTTGTGGACCAAAATGGATAGATGTCTATCTTGTTTTCTGTTGTATTATCTGGTATCCTTCCTTCTCCAGAACTTCATTCAGGGAAATGGAAGCTCTTAGAAGGCAGACAGCAGTTCAGTTTTTATCTTTGTGATCTAGCATAGAATGTAATAATTTATTTACACACAAGTAGGTTTAAAAATTTTTAATTGAATTGAATGTGGACTGCATAAAAATGCAAATAGTTTTTTTTCAAATATTGGATCCATGATTTCACTGGCATAGAATACTCCCAAGGAGGAAACTACCTATATCACTAATACAAATAGGCAACTTCTCTGTAATTTACATGTTTTTTAAGAGATGGACCCTGGGGAACCTCTTAAAGACATTTTATGTCAGAGGCATAATTTGAACACAGGTCTTTCTGACTATTGAAGGCAATTTTCTGGCCACAATATTCATCCAATCATTGAAGGGTTTTGAGTTGTTTTTCATATTCTTTCTTATTTGATTCTCTTGACAACTCATGAAGTAAGTACCATGGTATTATCTCCATTTTACAAATAAAGAAAATAAGGTTCAGGGAAGTTAAATTAATTAATAAGTGTAGCTGCCATTGTCACCTCAGGACAATTATAGAAAGTAGGTGATATGATCGTGCCCATCTTACAGATGAGGAAACTAAGATATAAAGAGATTAGTGACTTACCCAAGGGCACATGGCTAGAAAGTGCCTGAAGTCATGGTCATATTGTCTGAGGTCAGATCTTTCAGCACTCTATCCCTTGCACCATTTAGCAGATGATTTGTAGAGAGGGTCACATGGGTTAGTGTCCGAGGCTAGACTTCAACTCATGTGCCACCTATCTTGGAGTCCATACAAAGAACTCTTTGAGTGATAACATCCTAACAATATATGTCGAAATGGGAGGAAGGGGGTACTAATAGAATTGTGCTGGGCTTTGTACTTGGCCCAATTCTGTTTGATGCTTTTATCAGTGACATGTATGAAGGCGTCAGTAGCATGCTTATCAAATTTTCAGGGAGGTAACACAAAGCTAGGAGGGAGGGCCAAATACATTACATGACATTCAGGATCTAAACAAATCTTGACAGGCTAGAATGACAGGTTAAATCTAGCAAGACAAAATTGAATAGGAATAAAAGGAAGATGCTACACATGTTGCTTAAGTACAGGATAGTGGAAACCCAGTAGTTCATGTAACATAAGCATAGAGATTTTACTTGTTGAAAAATCTCTTAGTATGTAACTAGGAGTTGGGATAGAGAGAAAGACTTATGAGTCATTGTCTTAGTCTGGACTGGATCTAGATTGGGTGATAAATTTGGATAGTCTGAATCTCAGAGGAGAAGAGGTTGCTGCTGAATGATAGCAGTAGAAGATAAATCTAAATTTGACAATGGAGATAGAAGAATATTCCTATTACCTTATCTCAAACAAAGAGAGAAACAGAGACAGAGATAGAGAGACAAAGACAGAGAGACAGAGACAGAGAGAGACAGAGACAAACACAGAGACAGAGAGAGACAAAGATAGAGAGGCAGACAGAGACAGAGACTGAGAGAGACAGAGACAAACACAGAGACAGAAACAGGAAGAGAGATAGAGAGGCAGACAGAGACAGAGACAGAGAGAGACAGAGACAAACACAGAGACAGAGACAGACAGAGATAGAGAGGCAGACAGAGACAGAGAGAGACAAAGAGAGAAACAGAAAGACAGACAGAGAGACAGAGAGAGAGAGACAGAGAGAGAGAAAGAAAGAGACAGAGAGAGAGAAAGAGAGAGACAGAGAGAGAGACAGAGACAGAGAGAGAGAGAGACAGAGAGAGAGAGAGACAGAGAAACAGAGAGACAGAGAGAGAGACAGAGAGAGACAGAGACAGAGAGACAGAGACAAACACAGAGACAGAGACAGACAGAGATAGAGAGGCAGACAGAGACAGAGAGAGACAAAGAGAGAAACAGAAAGACAGACATAGAGACAGAGAGGGAGACAGAGAGACAGAGAGAGAGAGAGAAAGAGAGAGACAGAGAGAGAGAGAGAAAGAGAGAGACAGAGAGAGAGAGAAAGAGAGAGAGAAACAGAGAAAGAGACAGAGAGAGAGACAGAGAGACAGAGAGACAGAGACACAGAGAGAGACAGAGACAGAGACAAACACAGAGACAGAGACAGACAGAGATAGAGAGGCAGACAGAGACAGAGAGAGACAAAGAGAGAAACAGAAAGACAGACAAAGAGACAGAGAGACAGAGAGAGAGAGAGAGAGAGACAGAGAGAGACAGAGAGAGAAGAGAGACAGAGACAGAGAGAGAGAGACAGAGATGGAGGGAGAGATAGACACACATGTACACATATAGAGACAGATAGACAGACATACAGAGACATAGACACAGAGACAGACAGACAGACAGAGACAGAAAGAGACCAAGGATGCAACATCACTAGGAGGGATTAGTCAAATATCAGTGAGTGACTGAATATAGGAGAGATTGAGAAATAAAGAGGATTATGATGAAAAGATATTTGTTAATTATGGAGCAGGTATGCCAGGGAACATAATGTAAGAGGTAGGTAGATATGGAGTGGACAATTATTGAGCAAAGGTTTGAGAAGAGTGGACATAAGGGCACAGATAGATGATACTGAGTAAATGAGTTGGTAACTGGAGGCCCAGTATCATAGAGAAAACTAGTAGAAAGGCATGGGAGCATGCTAATTATACATTGTCTCCCCAATTTGAATGTGAACTCCTTGAGAGCAGAGTTTGTCTTATTTTATTTTTGTATCCTCAGATCTTAGAACAATGTTTTATACATATAAGACTTGTTAAGTCCCTCCCTCCCTCCCTCCTTCCTTCCTTCCTTCCTTCCTTCCTTCCTTCCTTCCTTCCTTCCTTCCTTCCTTCCTTCCTTCCTTCCTTCCTTCCTTCCTTCCTTCCTTCCTTCCTTCCTCCCTCCCTCCCTCCCTCCCTCCCTCCCTCTCTCCTTCCTTCCTTCCTTCCTTCCTTCCTTCCTTCCTTCCTTCCTTCCTTCCTTCCTTCCTTCCTTCCTTCCTTCCTTCCTTCCTTCCTTCCTTCCTTCCTTCCTTCCTTCCTTCCTTCCTTCCTTCCTTCCTTCCTTCCTTCCTTCCTTCCTTTTCTCCCTCCCTTCTCTGGTGTGACAGAGTGACAATCTGATATCAGCAGAGGGAATGCACAGACTTTGTGAAGTATTAAAGTTGAAGCATACAGCTTTAGAACTTCAACCTTATCTGATTAGCTTTTGCTTATTCCCCACCCCCACTCCCATCTGACTCCCATTCTCTCTTCATTTTCAGTTTTCTTTCTTACTTTAAAAAAATAATTTTAGAAATACTTTATATTAACAGAAGACCATTTAAACAGCTGGACTGTTTTGTACTATAACTACTTGATTATACAGTTAAAAATGATGCTATGAAAACTTGCAGCTTGCTGAGAAATTCCATATTGTAGCTAATACAGTATTATAAAATCATGCTTAATACAATTGAAATAGAGCTGATATCAGCAGGCCTCTTTAATGAGAAGGGAATTGTAACTGAAATGTTGGCATTATTCTGTTTACCTAGGACTGGACTGGATGACTGTTTCTTCATGCTTCATTCAGTTACATTAATTCTAACTGCGAAATAACTTGCCAAATACTTTTTTATGATTGCCAAGGTCCATGAAGTAGGCATTATCTCTTATTCCCAAATCATGGATAATAAAACTAAAGTTGAGATTAAAGTGTCATATTTTACTTTAAGAAATTCTTAAAAAACTTCAACCAGGAATTTCTCATCTTTTATTTTTATGTTTACCTTGAATGCCGGATAATAGTTCAGCCTTCTTTTATTTTGCATTTCTTTGATGATTTTAAATATTTCAGGTGATTATTGATAATTTGTATCTTTAAAACTTTAAAAATATTCTTTGTCTACTCATTACAAAATGACCCAATCTCATAAATTTTGTTAATTCCCTACATATTTATAATGTCATCATTTTATTAGAGACATTAGTGGTTTTTTCTTTTTCTACATGCTTTCTTTTGATTATAGCTATGTTATTATTTGTGCAAAAATTTATGTAAATTTTCTTTTTTGTGTGCTTTATGAAAAAGTAAAGTTTTTAGTGTTATTCCTTCTTACATTTTTGCTTTATAAATATAAAATACATGTGTTTCCTTTTTCCTATAAAAGTTTTATGGTGTGACTTTACATATTTAAATAGCTTATCCATAGAATAAAGTAAAACCTCCTGATCTAGATTTGTTTTCGCTAATATATTTTTAAGTTTTTTGTAGGCTACATTGACAAAATGCTGGATCAGTAGTCAGAGTACCTAAGTATAAAACCCAGACTCTGGGTATACTTGTAGTATAACCATAGGAAAGTAACCTAACCTGTATGAACCTCAGTTTTCTTATTAGAAAATAAAAGATCTGGATTTAATGCTCTCTGAACTAACTTTGAGCTCTCAAACCTACATATTTTTGGAAAATAAAATGTCCCTTTCACAGAATTTGTGCTCTTGGGTTTATCCGACAATAGGAATCTTTTCAGTTAGCCTTTGTTAAATGTTTACTATGAACCTGCTACTGTGCTACTTGAGGTAAGCAAAGCAAAACTATGCTTGTCTTCAATGGAGAGAGAGAACATATAAACAACTATTTATAAGGAAGATTTAGATAGGATAACTTGGTGGTATTCTCAGAGAGAAGGCATTAGCATTAAGGGGGACCTAGGAAAAGCTTCTTGTGGAAGTTAAATTTTGAAACTTGAAATAAGCCAAAAACAGAGGGAGAGCATTTCAGGCATGGAGGACAGTCGATGGAAAGGCACAGAGTTGGCAGATGGCAGGTATTGTTTGGGAAAAAGTTAAAAAGAAAGATTCAGAAGAGAGGATAAGAAATGTTGTGAATGAAGGTTAATAGATATTGGCAACTTATTGGATATATAAGAATAGAGAATGATACCAAGTTTGTGAGCCTGGGTGAATGGGAGAATGATGGATCTTTCAATATTAATAGAGAAATTAGGGATGGGGAGGATTTTTGAGGAAAAGATAACCAGTTTAGTTTTGGATATGATGATTTTAAAATATCTATATGATATGTAATTTCAGACTGTAATGAACATTTGATGATATAAAACTAGAAGTCAGCATACATTTAAGAATTGGATACATAGATCTGAGATTCATATGCATTGACATTTTAATTGAATCTATGGGAATTGATGAGGTCACTAAGTGAAATAGCACAGAAAGAAAAGAGAAGAAGGCTCAGGGCAGAACCCTGTGAAATATCCAGTAGGCATGATTTATATAAAAGTCTAGCAAAGGAGCCTTAAAAGAAAAGGTTAGATAAGTAGAAAAAACAGAAGAGAACATTGCAAAAATCAAACAAACAAACCCCAAAACAAAAAAACAAAAACCAAATAAACAAACAATAAACCCCCTAGAGAGAAAAGAGTTTCAGGAAGTCATTGACAATATCGAAAGTTGTGGGAAAGGAGAGCAAGTGGACCTTTTATTCCATAATTAAAAAGTTAATGGTGAATTTGGAGAGAGTAATTTCCACTGAATGATGTCAATAGCCCAATTGGCAAAGAATTAAGAACAGAGTAAGAGGAAAGAAATGGAGAAAGTGCTTGTAAATGGTTTTGTCAGGCAATTTAGCCATGAAATGGAGGTGCTGTATAGGATGGTAATTTATGGCATTAACTGAGGGTTTTTGAGAATGGAGAAGACTTATAGAAGTGTTGAAGGAATCAGGAAATTTACTATTAGATAGGGAGAAACTGAAGCCTACTTCACTCAAGCCTGGTTATTTGACATAGCATGTTCTGACCCACATAACAGAAGATGAAAGCAACTTTCATGTTGAATTACGTGGGAATGCTCAAGTGGATCACGTTTCCTTGCTAAATAGCTGAGTAGGATAGGAGAAGTCATGAAAAATTGGAGAAGATGAAAAGTTTTGGAAAAGCCAATCAATTAGGTGCAAAAGGATTGCCTTGCTATAGTGAAAGTTACAAATGGGATAGCACAACATAAATTTGCAGTGGAATTAGAACAGTTTCATTATTTTCTTAAGCTTTGTCCAGCAACATGTAAATAGGAGCAAGGGCAGAGAATGGCAAGAGTAAACTCAGGCTGGAGCTGACCAGAGCAAGATTAATGATGGGATAAGGGAGCAAGGCTTTCAAGAGTAGAGGGTAGTAGAGTTGACCTGGTTCAACAAGGAGTCAACATATAGAACAAATTATTTGGACCTCAATGAGCATATCAGCATAATGTCTAATAAATCCAAAGACCACAACTATGCATGTAAAAATTCTCTATTCAACAACAACAATGACGATGAAAAAACAAAAGCAACAACAATGAAATTACTTGGGAATCTGGAAAGAAGTCTGAAAAAATGCTTTGTTCTAAAATCTCATATTATATGTCAAGGTAAGCTCCAAATGGACACAGAATTCAGATATAAAAGCCACATCACAAGTAGGAGATCAAAGAAGGAAACATCAATTATGGACAATAAAAAATACATAACCAAACAAGGGATGAAAATGATCACAGAAGGTAAAATGGAAAAATTTGATTATATTACATTCATTTATTCACTCACAAAACTAATATAGTTGAAATTAGGAAAGAAACAATTAATTGGGAAAAATCTCTGTATCAAGTTTCTCTGACAAAGGACTGATATTCAAGATATATAAGGAATTGATTGAAATCCATAAGAATAACCACCTTTCACCAAAATATAATTAAAAATAATAGTAGACAGTTTTAAAAGGAAGAAATGAAAGCTGTAAAAATAATGTGAAAAATGCTTCAGAACATTAATTATAAAGAAATGCAAATTAAAATATCTCTGAGGTTCTACTTTATGCTATTTGGCAAATAAACATTAAAAAAAGGAAAATGGCAATTGTTGAAAGATCTGTGGGAAGAGAAGCACACTAATGTTTTGTTTGGGAAGCTTATGAATTGGTCCAACTATTCTGAAAGGAATTTTTTTAAAAATTTTTTATTCATTTTTCCAAATTATCCCCTCCCTCCGTCCACTCCCTCCCCCCGATGACAGGTAATCCCATACATTTTACATGTGTTACAGTATAACCTAGATACAATATATGTGTGTAAATACCATTTTCTTGTTGCACATTAATTATTAGCTTCCGAAGGTATAAGTAACCTGGGTACATAGACAGTAGTGCTAACAATTTACATTCGCTTCCCAGTGTTCCTTCTCTGGGTGTAGTTGTTTCTGTCCATTATTGATCAACTGGAAGTGAGTTGGCTTTTCTTTATGTTGAAGATTTCCACTTCCATCAGAATACATCCTCATACAGTATTGTTGTTGAAGTGTATAGTGATCTTCTGGTTCTGCTCATTTCACTCAGCATCAGTTGATTTAAGTCTCTCCAAGCCTCTCTGTATTCCTCCTGCTGGTCATTTCTTACAGAGCAATAATATTCCATAATCTTCATATGCCACAATTTACCCAACCATTCTCCAACTGATGGATATCCATTCAACTTCCAGTTTCTAGCTACAACAAAAAGAGCTGCCACAAACATTTTGGCACATACAGGTCCCTTTCCACTCTTTAGTATTTCTTTGGGATATAAGCCCAATAACAGCAATGCTGGGTCAAAGGGTATGCACAGTTTGACAACTTTTTGGGCATAGTTCCAAATTGCTCTCCAGAATGGCTGGATTCTTTCACAACTCCACCAACAATGCATCAGTGTCCCAGTTTTCCCACATCTCCTCCAACATTCATCATTATTTTTTCCTGTCATCTTAGCCAATCTGACAGGTGTGTAGTGGTATCTCAGAGTTGTCTTAATTTGCATTTCTCTGATCAATAGTGATTTGGAACACTCTTTCCGAAAGGAATTTTGTAATTATGAACTAAAATCACTAAACTATACATCCTTTGACCTATTGGTATCTCTGCTAGGCTGATATTCAAGAGAGGTCAAAGATAGAAGAAAAGGATCAATATGTACAAAATTATTTGCTACAACTTTTTGTTATAACAAAGATTTAGAAACTATAGAAGCATCATCAACTGAGGAATAGTTGAACAAATTATGGTATAAGGATGTATTATTCTTCAAAAGAAATGATGAAAGTGATGGTTTCAGAGAAATCTAGGAACATTCTGTATGAACCAACATAGAGTGAAATTAGTAGAACCAGAAGAACAATTTATATAATAACAACATTTTAAAGATAAACAACTTTTTGATTAAAGTAAAGTAAAGTAAAATAAAGTAAAATACTTAAAAACTGATCAGTGTGATTGCCAACTAAGATTCTGAGAGGCTGATGATATATGTATATGTGTGTGTGTGTGTGTGTGTGTGTATGTGTGTGTGTGTGTGTGTGTGTGTGTACTTGTTACAAGTTGTTTTTTTTCTTCCAATTTTGAGTTGGGAGAATAGAACAGAAAGAGAATTAGTGGCAGAATGGCCAGAATAAAAGAAAAAAAAAAAGAATATTACTGAATCCTTTTAAAAATGAATGAGAGAATAGGAAAAAGTTCAAAAATAATCTAGACTTATAGAACAGCTTGGAAAGTAATACGTAAAAAATTATATTCTTAGAAAGAAAAGTATGTACAAAGTATCCACAATTACATGCAAATCATCTTTTTCTGTTTTACAATATATGTTGAAATAATCATTTTCTTTGGTGTTTTAAAGTTGAAAAAAATAAATTAAAATTATGATAGATTTGGGTTTTAAGTTTAAAGTTTTGAGTAAAGATAATTTTATTTCTATGCTTTCTAGGGACTACTCTTCAAAATATATAATATTTAATGTCTTAAAATCAATGTTCATTAGTTATATGTTATAATTTTCTTTCTAAAGTATTGTTTTCTCTGATATGAGACTTAGAATCATATTTATTACACAGGAGTCTGTGAAGATGCTTTTCTCCTTTATTTTTACATAGTTTATATAGCATAAGGATTATTGGATCATTTATCCTTTAAATAAACACATTTGGTCTAGGAATTTTATTCTTTGGGAGTTTCATTTAGATCTTTCTCAATTTTTCTTTTTGAGATTGGATTTTAAAATCATTTGTCCTTTAAAACTTATTTTTAAACACATTTAGTCTAGGAATTTTGTTCTTTGGGAGTTCATTTAGATCTTTCTCAATTTTTCTTTTTAAGATTGGATTTTTTAAAAAAAATTCTTTATTTCTTCTTTTGCTAAATTGTTACTTTGTATTTTTGTGTATGTTAATACAATTTGTTTATTCATGCCAATAAACATTGGGACATTGGCATTTGTCTTTTTTTTTTTCTTTTGGTGGACTCATTTAACAAATGGACTTCAAGAGTCATTTTAATTTCATTTATTAGTTCAATAGTTCTTTATAATCAGTTTTGTTCATTCTTCTTTGATTTTCCAAACTTCTAATTTTGTGCTCTTTTTTAAATGATCAATTTTAGTCAAAATCTTTAATTTATATTTTTAGTTGCATGTTTAATTTATTTGTATATTCTTTCTCTCATTTGTCATCATGTGTTTAGAAATATAAATTTTCTTCTAAGCATGACTTTATTTACATTCCATAAAGTTTGGTATCTTATTTCATTTTATTAATACAGCTATTTGTTATTTTTATTATTTGTTCTTTAACCTAATTGTTTTAGATAATATTAGTCTTCATTTACAGTGACCTTTGTTCCTCATTCACAGGCACAGTGCAAAGACCCAGGGAGATGTGGGCCCCCGACACTGGGCAATCTAATTAGAGGAATCTACAGCAGTATTGGCTGGTCTGTTCTGGTTGCAAGCTGTTACCTTTAGAGAAAGCATGGATAATCTTCCCTTTGCTCTAAAAACAGACCCCAACCTTTTTTTAAAAAATGAGAACTCTGATTATAGATAATTTTTATGGAGAAAGAGATGAACAGAGGACACTAAACCCTGAGGACACTAAAAGCAGATCAACTCCAGATGAAGCCCAAAAGGGTGATATGATTTGGTTCCCATATCACGAGGTTCTCTTGGGAGAATTCAAAAAGGATCTTAAAAGAGAGAAGAAAAATGGGGAAAAGAAATGAAAATATGTAGTTTCTTCAATTTTATATATCTAAGTATGAAAGTACTTCATGAAAATCCAAAACAATTATTTTCTTACTTTTTAGGTTTTTAGCTTTTCCTTTAAGTATATCCAGATACTTAAAAAAAATTATTTAATTTTTGTTTTTGTTATTATTGAGAGACCATAACTCCATCTGTAACATATATTAACTGAATAAAAATATCACTTAGTTCATTATTGACTCAATTCTCTAAGACTTTAGGTTTCAGAATACATACCAATCCAAATTAGTAAAGATAAGTTCTATACCAGGAGTTGCTAATATTAATGAAAAAGATCCAATCTATGCAAAAATTGTTTAATTATATGTTATGTCTTTAAAAATAATACAGTGGGTTTTTTTTATTTGTTTCATTTGACCAAAACTATTTTTATTTTTTTGCTTTGTACAGCATCATAACTTTTTCAATTCATCTAAGACATAATAAATTCTAATCCAACTCCTCATTTTAATTCTACATGAATATTTATATTTTTAAATGTACTTCTTATATACATAAAATTGGTAGAGCTTAATTTCTAATTCATTCTGCTGTCATCCTTCATTTTATGGCTGAGTTCATCCCATTCACATTTATAGCTATAATTGTTTGTTTTTCATTCCATCAAATCATATTATGATTTCTATCTCCCTCCTTCTCCCTTTCCTTCTCTCTCTCTTCTTATCTTCCTTTCCTTTTCTTTCCTTTTTCTGCTCTCTCCTCTCCTCTCTTTCCTCTTCTCGCTTCTCCTTTCCTATCCCCTCTTTCCCTTCCTTTCCCTTTTTTTCCTTCCCCTCCCATTTGTTTTCCTTCCCCTCCCTTCCCTTCTCCTTTCCTTTTGTCCCTCCCTTTTTACTCCCTTGCTCTCTCCTTTCCTTTTTCTTCTTCCATAGTATGTATCTGAAGTTTATATTTTTAGACAGTATTCTCATACTCATCTTTTTCCCTCCTTTTCCTGTCCATATCTAAAACATTGGTTCTTTTTCCTACATTTTATAGCTATAGTTTATTTTGTAATTTTCATCCTCAGTCCATTTAGAAATTATCCAAACCCTTTCTCCTGTATATTACAGTTCAACTCCTTAGCTATACAATTCTCTTATTTACTTCTATGATTTCTGAAAACTTTCCTTTGATTTATCTGAATAATAGTGAAGTTCAAAATTATTAAGCTTTCCACCTCTTTTGACTTTTATTACTGCAGCTCCAGTATCAAGATCAACCTCCACTCCTTTTCTAGGGTATTTTTTTTAATTCACATACATACCTCTTTCTCCTTGTCTCTTAGTTTTCTTTAGACAGGATGGAATAATTATCATGCAACAAGAGTCTTTTCTTTTTACCATCCAGATCATCACTTTACTCTTGCAAATTCCTCAAGAGTGTTACCTTTCTTAAATTTATTGTTGTTTAGTTGTTACCAGCCTCAGATGCTTTGTGACCCCTTTTGGGAGTTTTCTTGGGAAAAAAAACATGAAATGTTTGCTGTTCCTTCTTCGGTTCATTTTATAGATGAGGAAACAAAGGCAAACAGGGTTAAGTGACTTGCCCAGGGTTACATTGCTAGTAAATCTCTGAGGCCAAATTTGAACTCAGGTCTTTTCCTGATTTCAGATCTAGAACTTTCTTCAAAGCAATATTTGGAAGGTCTCAAGTCTGTTAAAAGTATATTTTATAACAGCAACAAACATTTACTACTGATTATTCCCTTATAGGATTATCCTAAAATTTTCAGGTTAAATTATTTTTCAGGGCAAAACAGTTTCTTTTACTTTCCGGTGTATCATATTCCAATTTTCTTTTTATTTTGTGTTGGTAGTAAGGAGTCCTATACCTTTCTGATGGGAGATTCTTATTTCTTCATAGGTACTGAAAGGATTTTCTGTTTGATTTAGCAAGTCTGAAATTTAGCAATTACATATCTCAATGAGATAAATCTAGGTTTTCTCTCCAATAGCATCTTCATAAATTCCAATATTTTGAACATTTTTCTTTATTGATTTTAAGAAACATATTTAGATTTTTTTTGTTTATTTAATCAAGGTTTTATGGGAAAACAATGTTCTTTCATTAGTTCACTGAATTCTGTTTTCCAATTTAATTGTCTTTAATTGCTACTGTATCAGTCATTTGCTGCCTTTTCACTCTATTAAAACATTTCTAATAGTGTTGTATCATTGAATACAAATTCTATCATTTGTTTTTCATTGTATTTTGGCTTCTATTTTAATCCATACTTATTCATTTCTTCACTTAATATCCAATTCTTCTTTTTAGTCCCTTTAATTCTAATTTCTTTAATTATTTTGTTAAGCTTTCCATCTGCTTTTAGGGCCCTTGTAACTGTTTCTCTGAATTTTTTTTCTTGGAGGTTATACCTTTAAGCGTTTTAAAATTATTTTTATTATTATTTATTATTATTATTATTATTATTATTATTATTATTATTATTATTTTAAGTTTCCTCTTGGAATTTTGTTACTCTGTAGAATTTCTTCCTAGAGTTATCATTTTTCTTTACTTGATCAGATCTTCAGTTTGCTGTTTTTCTTCCCCCCAAGAAATTTATTTAACTTTTTAAAAAGTGTATTTGATGCATTTCTAGCTGTGTAAGTATAAAAAGGGGGAAGTGGGTTATATGTACTTTCTCCCTCAGCTGTCTTCTGAGAAGTCTGCTTGATTTTTTTATAATTATATTATTAACTTCAATGTATTAACATAAATTAGGTAAATAGCTGCAAAATAAAGGGATTGCTTTAGAAACTGAATATATAGGAATGTGCTAAATAATTTTGTATTATATATTTTAGTTAATTTTTATATATAATTTATATGTGAATGATTTAAACTTACAAAAGCATAAGAATTTAGCTTTGTTGTGACATAATTTAAAAATAACCAAATCCAGGAAGAAGGCAACATTCTTTTAAACTTAAAAAAATAAAGTATTAGAGAAATGAAAGAAAATAGTAAACAGGGAATTAGTTACCACAAATGGGCCTACAGGCTGAAAATTTCCATAAATTCTAAAAAGCATCTTAACAAATCATAGCTAGATTTTTAATGGAAATTAAAGTGTTCTGGCCTCATCCCTAACCTTTAAGTTTAACATTGGGGAAGACAATCATGCTTTTTTAAGATATTTTTTGGTGCCACTGTCAAACATAAAATACTGGGCTAGACCAAACACAATTCTGATTCAGTATGACTAGTTTTATTTCTTTTTTGTTTGTTTCTTATTAAACTGGTACTATAAACAACAGACAGAAAAAAGCTACTGCAGTCTTTGCATTTAACAGAAGGATCACTGAGAGTAAAGCACCCTATATATTCAGAGAAAGATGTTTTACTTGTTTCACTTGACAAAAGCTATTTTTATTTTTTGCTCTGTACAGCATCTAGTCACAAAGGTACAAACAAATTCAATAACACTAGGATATATAGAATATGACCCAATGGGAATTGAGGAATTGAGTTCAAATGAGTTATTAACTTTATTCATTGAGTGAAATTATACATCCATTCCAGGCAGTAAACCCATATATAATAGTTTGGCATGTTTCTCTCTACCTGTGTCTTGGAAGAATACATTGAAAAGAGAAAAAAAGGTCAAAGAGTGGCATGTGATAGAATGACATTATAAAATTTTTTAAAAATAATTAAATTTAAATTTGTAAAATAAACAACCTCCCCACTATATTATCCTTAAAGACATAACAGATAATTTAATAATTTTTTGGATAAGTTGGATCTATTTCAATAATATTAGCAACTCCTGGCATAGAACCTGTCTTTACTAATGCAGATTGGTATATGTTCTGAAACCTAAAATCGTAGAGAATTATCTGAGTTAGTGAAAGGCTAAGTGATTTTTTTTCTTAAATTAATATATCTCAGAGATGGAATTGTGGTCTTTCAACAATAATAAAAACCCAAAATAAATATATGTTTTTTTTTAAGTATCTGGATATACTTAAAGGAAAAGCTAAAGGCCTAGAAAGTAAGAAAATAATTGTTTTGGATCTTTATGTAGTTCTTTCATACTTAGACATACAAAATTGAAGCAAGTAAAAATTTTAACAAAATGTAAAGAATAAAAGTTTATATGATCACTCAATCAATAAATATTTGGTAAGAGGTTATAATGTGTCATAGAATGTGCTAGGAACTGAAGATAAAAATGCAGTACATAAAATGAATCTAGTGTGACTAGATTGCTAGTTCTGGTATCGATCTTTTCCTTTCCCACTCCATTTTATTTTCTGGTCCTCACTGAGTATCGGTTCCTTCCTCATAGCATGGTATCCCTGGATACCTTTTTCAGAATTGATTGAACTTTTATTCATAGCCTTGGCATACTGGTTGAGGGTGGGGATTTGGAATACTCTGCTTCCATTGCTACTTCCAAGGTAATCCTCTATAACCATCCCTTAGTAATAACTAATATTAACTTAGTAATAACTTCTTTTGAGGTTCACTCAATCTACATTTACCAGTGAGTTAAAATTCTTAGCTATTGTCTATCAGTGTCCAAATGTTCTCCCTTTAACCTGAAGAGCCTAGTGCTTGAATCCATAGCATTTCTTTCCTCTCCTAGTCATGCCTTCATGCTTGGGAATCCCAACACACATGTTGATGCTCCCTCAGAACCCTTGTTTCTATTCCAAACAGGCTGATTTCTCATGACCTACTCTTCCATCAAGCCTATCTCAGCTATACAGAGAGATTATCATACCCTTCACCTTGCCATTTATTCACAAATATTCCACTTACACATAAATCGCCTTATCTGATCTCAATCTTTTGTTATTCCTCTTCTTCTTCGGCTTTATAAACTCAAATCCTGTTTTTCTTTCTCATCATTATCTCCAATCTCTTAACTCCTTAGATTAGCCAGCTGCTCTGGGTATAGAGGAAACTGTTTTCCATTTTGACTTCTTAGTGAACCAATTCAGCTCTATACTAACTTTTTGTCTTGAATCCCTTGTCATTTTATCACTAATCTTATACCAATCCCCAGGCTTGGATTACTCCCATCATCTTCTGCCTTCACATCTGCTCAAGATATTGTTGAATGAAGTTAAGGAAAATCTCAAAAGCATTCAATGAATTCTCTACTATATAATCTCTGGTATATAATCTCAACTGGCTTGCCATTACTACAAGACAATACCTTTATTTCTCCTTAATTATCTCATTATCCCACTCATTATTTCAGTTCGGACCCTCCCTCCTTACACAGCTAACTCCTTTCCTCCTAATCCTCTGAGCATCTTGCCTGATAAATTACTGAAAAAAACATTAATACCATTTACCAAGGACTTTGTCTTATTACTTCCCTCCTCAACTCACAGCTCCTAGATGTCTTCTGCCACTATTTCTATTTTCATCTCTGTCTCAAATGAAAAGGTGACCCTTTCCCTTACTAAGGCAAATCCCTCAATATGTACAAGTGATCTCATTTTACTCTACCTTTTCCAGCAAATTGTCACTTCTATTTCCTTCTCTTCTTTACTTGTCTTCAATGTCTCCTTGTCTATTGCCTGCTTTCCTGTTGTCTGCAAATACTCCTCTGTTTTATCCTTTAAAAACTCTCACTTGATTAATTCATTCCTATTAGCTATCATCATCTAGTTCTTTTTTCTTTTACGGTTTAACTCCTTGAGAAAACTATTTATAATAAGTACCTCTTAGCTCTTACTCTCTTTTTTAACTCTCTACAATCGGCATCTGAACTCATCATTTAACAGAACCTGCTTTCTTCAAAGGTAGTAATCATTTTATAATTGCTAAATCTAAATGCCATCCCCCAAACTTTATCCTTTTTAACTTCCCTTTAGTCACTTTCTTTTTATTCTCTCTTCTCTCTAGGTATTCAGGACATTGATCTCTTCTGGGTTCTTCTAATTACCTGACCACTTCTCAATCTCCTTTGCTGGATCTTCACCAAGGTCATGGCTGCTAACCATGAGTACCTCTTCTCCCTCTGTATTATTTCACTTGATGATTTCATCAGCAACCATGGATTCAATTGAGATCTCTTTGCAGGTGATTTGCAAATCTACTTTAGCTGATCTCCAATATCATATCTCCAACTGCTTATTGGATATCTCAAATTGAATATCCTATAGGCATTGTTTAGTTACCCAAGCTCACAACCTAAGTGCCATCCTTGGTTCTTCATTTCTCTCCCCCCTTCCCTCTAAATCTATTACCAAGTCTTGTTAATTTTACCTTTCTAATATTTGTCATATATGACATACTCTTTCTTCCTGATTTTCTTCTGACATTGATGCTACCCTGGTACAACCCTCATTATGTCATGACTGGACTACTGCACTCCCCCAAAAAGATTCTAGTTCAATGTCTCCTAAGCTAATCTTATTAAAGCACAAGTCTATGTCACTAGCACCTACTCAAATTCTGGTGGCTCTCAATCGCCCCCAGGATCAAATATAGAATACTTTATTTGTAATTCAAATACCTCCACAACCTGCTCCATCCCTTCCTCATTTAGTCTCTGATCTGACACTGGCCTCCATGCTGTTCCTCAAACAAGATCCTGTAATTCTGGATTCTGACCTTTTCACTGTCTTCCATACCTAGAATGCTCTCCCTCCTCCTCATATTCACCTCCTAACTTTACAGGCTTCCTTTAAGTCCTGCTTGAAGTTCCATCTTCTGCAAGAAGCCTTCCACATTGGATTATTTCTAAGGTATTTTGTATCTATCTCGTTTGTACTAAATTGTTTGCATCTTGTTTTCTTAGTCCACAGACTATGAGCTCCTTGACAGTAGGGGTTTCTTTGACCTTTCTTTATATTCCCAACCCTTGGAAAAGTGCCTAACATATGATAGAGGTTCAATTAATATTTATTGATTGATTGTCTACAAATGGAACAAAAAGGGAAAAAAATCTCAATTAAGAGCAGAAGATATGGGAGCTATAATTCAGTATTAGTAAAGAGAATAAAAGAAGAAAGGAAGCCAGTGGCAGTTAATTGTTTCCATTGAGCGAAATGAAAAGAGAAATAGCTCCTGACATGTTCCAATGAAGAATTCAGGAATGAAAATACACTAAGGCAGGATGCTAGCCTATTATTTTCATTTGCTTTCTTACATAAACTATTAGGAATAGAGCTATTTAAAGATGACAGAGTAGAGCCTCATCCTGCTGATCATTATACTTTTTGGGTATATAATATACACCATGTAGGTATCAATTAAAAGCAATGCTAATGGTGCCAAATGGTTATATCAATAAATATGTATGTATACATGTATTACATATTTATGATTTCATGTACAAACAGTACTCACCTTTCACTGCTATTTTTATAGTGTCCTTAAGATAGAAGAGACCTCACATGTCATCTAATTCAATTGTTTAGCTAAAGAATGAATCCCTTACAATGTTCCTAAACAGTCTATACTAGTGAATCTCAAGTTTCAGGAATTTATTAACTATTGAGACAGCCTTTTCCAATTTTGAAGAATCGTAATTATTGGAAAACATCTAAATTGAGTCAAAGTTTTCTTTCATAAAACTTCCAGTCAGTAGTATCTTATCACTGGTGTTAAAAAACAGATCAAGTTTAAGTTTCCTTTATGGCAAATTTCATATGTTTGAAGCCAGAGATCATGCTTCTCTCTTCCCCATTAAGTTTTATTTTCACTCAACATCTTCATTTCTTATGAATCTTCATATGATATGGTTTTTAGCCTGTTTTTCCTTCTTAGTTGGTGTCCTATGGAGGCATTTAAGCTCGTAAATTCCTCTCTAATAAGTGCTCCCAGAAAGAGGATAACTACATTACCCTCTTGTAGCTTCTAAGGGGATAAAGTATCTTTCTCTAAAGATTTTAATTCAAGCCTTTATTCCAGCGTATTTATCATATGGTTAGCTGCCAATGACTAGTACTCCAACTTCATGTTGACTAGTTAAGACTGGTTAGCTTCTACAAAGAAATATTTACTTTGAAGATATAGTAAGAGTAGAATTATAAACATTTTTTTACAGCAATTGGGAGCCATTTTCCCTAATACTATCCAGGCTCTGAGATGAGTAGACTCAGACTCAAAACAGTTTATACATCATATTTATTTAATTCCCAATGCAATATGACTAGTGGATGAATGAATCCAAATCTTTGCTCATAGTAGCAGAGACAAACAAATTCTAGGAGACCTTGCTTCTTACTATGTGATATATGGCAAATCCTGTCTTAGGTTCAAGCTCCTACACTTTGATGTTTTCATTTTCTAAACTCTAAAAGCTCAAAAAGTCATAGATATTGCTAATCCCTTCTTCCTAAAACAGGAAAGAAAAAAATGTGTTTTTGTCATTGGCCACCTACTGATCTTGGATGGAGGAAGCCGTAAAGTCTCTTTCCTTATATCACTATTTCTCATTCAATTTGCATCTAGGTAGGAAAAATGAACCAAGAGCTAGTCTCTGGATGATTACTACCTTTGAGTATACCCCTGCTGCTGCTGCTGTTGCTGCTGTTATTTTTTGTTCTTAATTCTTGAAGAGACCATGACATCAGTGAGGAGATGTCATGACATGCAGGTGAATTGGATCTAAGTGAGAGAGGACTGTCCAAAATCACCAGCTTTACTTTTTCCACCATAGTCATTTGGGGTTCCCTCCCCAGACAGAAAGATCGGGGAGAGGCTTTCACTAAAATAGAGCAAGGTCCCAATGAACCTTTTGCGGATTTTGTGGGACGTTTGCAAACTGCTGTCAAAAGAACTATTGGAGAAAATGCAGCTACAGAAATAATGACCAGACATCTGGCTAAGGAAAATGCCAATGAGATTTACAAAAGAATTATATGGGGATTATACAAAGATACTCCTTTAGAGGAGATCATAAGACGCTGTGCTACAGTGGGAACAAATGCTTTTTACACCCGAACGATGATGAACATGGAAAGACAGGGTCCCTCCTGGCAAGGGCCTTCTAGAGAAACTTGGCGATGTTTTCAATGTGGAAAAATTGGACATCTAAGAGCTCAGTGTAGATATGGAGATACAGTGAGAAGACAGGGTGAGAGAAGACCTAAAACTCCATGTCCAAAATGTCACAAGGGTCTCCACTGGGCCTTCGAATGTAGATTGACCCAAGGAAATGAGAGGTGGGGCCCAGCTTCAGCCCCCCAAATGGGGCATGATGGCAGCCAAATCTAGGTCTTGTTTCTCAGGCTGCCCCTCTAACCTCTAAACTATACCGTCCTCTGTTCCATTTCACATTACCTGAAAATCAGCACCTGAATTCTCACGTCTACACTGAGCTCAATTCAGATATTTGTAATTCATTACTTAGAAATGGCAATTTGGTTATCCCCTTCTCTCCAAGATTTCAGATCATTTTGAATTATTCTGTCTGCACAAGTGCTTCTCCCATTCTCAAACAGCTGAAGACTGTTTGGCTGACGATGCCTTTGGCCGTGCCAATTAATTGTTGAACAGCCATTAGCAGACAAATTTATCATATACATTAGCTTGCTGCCTTGAATGGAAGGTTATTGAAATAATGACTAGAAGCATCAAAATCATGAATAAAATATGTGGAAGCAGAAATGCGAGTTATAAAATTCTTTTATCAAGTCCACAGACTAAATTTGCTCTCCAAGGTGGAGCTCGCACCTTTGGTGACATAGATGAATGATGATGCTGATTAAAAAGGAGTGAAGGGAAGATTAACACCTTAGCATGGATTCGGCTGGTGTCATTATCAGTAACATCCAAATAAAATGTGTTAATTTTTCCCCACTTTCTCTGAGGCAGCTGTGAAATTGCAGGTGTCTCTGTAAAAGATAAGACAAAAGTAGAGATAAAAAAACGGGTTATAGCAAGAACTGAAAGGAACAGGGGCAAATTATAAGATAGAATCTTCTGGTGAAAAGCAAGCCACTTGATAGGAAGGGTTCCTTTGTTTTGTCAGAGGGAGTAAGGCACTTAGAGACAAGAGGTTGTTTGTAGTGACCATGTCTCTTCAGGGGGAATAATAACAGCATAGAAAAATCAAAAGATTCTATCTAATAATGGTGAATATTCCATCAAAAATGGAGAATTTTCTGTGAGGAGCATGGCAAACACTATTCTCACAAAATGACACTATATAAGGTACCATATGACACTATATACTCTTCCTGTTTAAGGAAAAAATTGTTAAAATCAGAAGGAGAATAGCTATGATGGCTAATGTTGGTCATTGGAGGGGGCTAAGACCACCAAGAAGATTGTACTTAGACTTCACTATATTGAGGTCAACCTCAGGGTCAAGTGGACCCTGACCCTTTGAACTGTGAGAAAACAAACAAACAAAAAGACCAAGTGATTTGATTTTAACCATTATCATTTTTGTTTCATTGTAAAAATAATTAAAAATATTAAATCTATAAGTGAAAATAATGGTGACAGTGGCCTGAAATTTACTTTATGGGTTAAGGCTGCTGGAGGAAATTATTCAAGTGTACTACATTTTGAGAAAGAAGTGTGCTTTTGAAAATGTGGGTCAAATCTTTAAATTGAATTGTATTTTAAATGCTATAGAGAAGCTGATTATTTCATAAAGGACACTTGTGGAGAATCTTATTGTCTGTCAAGAATCCTTTTGGGAAGCCCCTGCTTACCTGTAGTTTTTTTTTATATGCACTTTTACTCATAATAAACAGCTTATTGATTCATAGTAGAGGTAAATAAAAATTCATTTTTATTGACATGAGGGTTAATTTCTTTGTACAACTATATGACAAAAAAAATTTGCTAAGGAAACTGATAGCATAAATAAGATCTTGGAGGAGAATATTCACTTTCGGAGCACCTGAGGACATCTCTAACTTGCAAGGCAGTGGTTCCAGAGAAGATGACTTCAGTTCCAAGATGCTGTAGTGGTTCTGTGGGTCTGCAGACTCTCAATACCACTGCTCATGCATCCTCAGAGATCTATTAACCTTTAATAGTCAACACAATTAATCAAAAACAAATCCATTAATGAAATGTCACAGTAAGAAGTAGTAACAAAATATTTTCCCCTTGCACCTAAGCCATTGTATTCTACAATTACACGTCATTTGTAGAAATGATGGGCACATGCAGGGCACAGAAGTGAAGGCACACACATTGGAACATGTATAGACAGAGCACACACATGGAAGGGCACATATAATGTGGACATATGTAACCTAGGCACACATGTGGGACAACGTGATAGAAACATCATGATGAGGATGCACTCAAGTGAAAGTGGCTGGAAAGGACACACATACCTTCAATACTGGAGGAAGAGGGATGTACTAACACTTTCATTGAATGCTGCCCCAGGGGATAAGTAGCTTCCACTGGACCCTACTGTGCCAGAGGTGTATTTTCTGCTGGACAGGTAGTCTTTCCTAGAGACACATTCTTTATACAATTCTGTCAGGGTATTGTCATTAGTCACTGGGCTCTGGAGCATTTCTATACTTTCTGTTTCCCAACTCAGATGAAGAACTTGGCTATAGCTCTAAATTGATCTTTAAAGAAGAGTGGAGTATTGCTGGGTTTTTTATTTTAGTTAAGAGTCAGGATTTTTGTAGAACTTCAGAGTAAGGCTGACAAAAATCTTTCCAGATTGACCTCTGTCCCTTTCCAAAGTCTTAGCAAGAAAGTCTTTTTATTTCCATTTGGAGATGTTTTTGCCCCAGACTCAAAGCTCCTTCTAGCAAGATCTTCTTAGTCAACAAATGTAATTCATATTGAACTTCTTGATCCCTGGACTGAGCAATCCATGGATGATTTTACTTCAGTTTTTTGTGAGCTTTCTGTGTATCTCCCAATTTTGACCTCTGAAAGCTAGGCTAAATCTAGTCATTATGCATATAAAAGCTATTCATCCAATAGCTTTGCAATTCAAGATTTCCTGGGTCTTTCCAATGCCAAACTCCTAAAGCTCTCTCATGTAGAGGAGTGGATTGCAGAAAGGCATAGAGACAAAGCTTAACTCAGAAGGCAAGGTCTCTCAGTAACTCCTGGCTTTTTAAATCTAAATTCAGTCATTCCTCCCCCACTCTCCCTCCCATTAACATCATTTAATCCCCTTTATTTAATGCTTGCCAAAAACCTTCTTATATTAATTTGAATTCCCAAGAAGACTTTCCTACTAGGGTGACAAATGCACTGACCGGAGATGAAAATATTTTGGTTCATTTAACAGTCATATTTTTCATTAGAATAATGCTTCAAAAAGTCTGTGATTTTTCTTAGCATAGGTAACCCCTCATTTATACTTTAATATAAGAGTCTAAGAGTTGCTTAGATTAGGGGGGAAAAAGCCCTACTACAATTATCATTTAGTGGCCAACTATCTGATAATTAACGTGTCTGAATTTCCCTAGATCAGTGTTTGGATAACAGACATACAGACCTTTTCAGACCAATATTTGTCCATATATGATGCCTTTCCAAATTAGTAAGACCTAGCAGAGTTTGATATTAAGTTCTCAGGACATAGTGCCCTTCCTCCTCAAAAATCCTTAATGATGCTCAAATACCACATCCTTACCCTTTTCAGTTTGATTCTCATATATATTTTTAGTCTGATTTTAGATGACTATCACTTCTCACATTCTACTTTTAGTCAAACTACCTTCTAATTGTTTCCCTTGTATGACATTTGATCTCTTTCACTATGCATTTACAGGAATAGTCCCACGCCTAGAAAACATGACTACTTCACCTCTACCACATAAGATTCCTTAGTACATCTTCATGAAATCTTCTACATAAGGAATTTTCTATATCCTCTTCCTATTTATTAGTTTTATTATTACTATTACTTTATTATGAAAAAGTATACTTGTATATTCATTACATCCTACCAGCAGAAAAAAGGGTCCTTGATTTCAAGGCCATTGTTTTCTTTGAATCCCCAACATTTAGTGAAGAACCTTGCATATAGGAAATGTTTAATAAGTTGACTGAATTTGTTTAATTGAGTGAATCAGCTGAATGAGATTAGAGAGAATATTTGTGATGTACAATATTGACTGCAGAGTTAGGGCACATAGCTTCCAATAGTAATACATTGCTGTGTCATTGTGGGCAAGATCCTAGCTTCAGTTTTCTCATTTGTAAAATGTAGATAATAATGCCTATATTACCAACCTTACAAAGTTGTGATAGAAACACTATTGTAAATCTACAAATGTTACATTTTTGTGAATTCTTGTGAAGTCTAGCTGGGGTGATGCTATTATTATAAAATAATGTACTAGTTTTCTACAAGTTTGGTTAGCACCGACAACATATATTCTATTATATATTAAGCTTTTAATGGACAATGATCATTTCTTATTGACTTTTGCTTTCTTGTGCATCTATTAGTGTAATAATAATAACAATAATAATAACCGATGCTTATATGGTGTTTAAAAGACGCAAATCACTCTACAGTAAATATTCTTTTTGAGTCTTACAACAACCTGTAAGGATAAGAACTATTAATATTATTATTTCAATTTTACAGATGAGGAGATTGAAACTAGGTGAGGTTAAGGAATTGCCCATGGTCAAACAGCAAATAAGTATCTGAAGTGAAATTATGAGCGCAGTTCTTTCAAAATTGAGAAGTAGCACTCTATCCATTCTGACATATGGCATAATAGTAGGTTGTTGTTGTTGTTGTTGAGTCATCTAGTCATGTTCAACACTGTCCACAAGATTTCTTGATAAAGTTAACTGAAGTAGTTTGCAGTTTCCTTCTTTGTCATCTTCCCATTTTACAGATGAGAAACTGAGGCAAATAGGGCTTGGCCAGGAATTGAGATTTTAATTCAGATATTCCTGACTCTTGGTTTGACGATCTATCCACTGAACTAACTAGCTAGAGTGGGGGATTAATATCAATTAATAATTTGTTGGTTATTTCTGAGGCTGTAATTTTGAAAACCCTGAACTTTGCAGTGATTCCATCAAAGTGCAAACTCACTGCTTTAAATGGCCAGCTAGCCAACTTTCTGTTTAAAGGAAAGGGAATAAACATTTATTAAGTACCAGATATGTGCCAGGTACTCTGCTGAGAGTTTACAAATAGTTCCTCACAACTATTATTATTTCCATTTTACAACTGAGGAATTTGAAGCAGACAGAAATTAAATAACAAAAATATGGTGAGCATCTTAGATGGGGTATATAAAGTGTTCAGGGATTCTAGTACTTCCGATGGGAGGGCTGTCAAACGCTTTTTGGACTTGGCCAGTCATCTTTGTTGTCTCCCTGTCACTCTTACTTATAGCTCCAAGAAGCTGTAGTATGTCCAGTTGCCATATCCTGGTAAACCATCTCAGCAGATGGGCTAGCCAAGGTTGAAATTTCCCACTTGATGAGTTTAGGGAATGTCTACCCCAAGTAAGTGAAGACTTGCATCAGTGCAATGGATAGATGAGAACAATTTGTTCCAATAGGCCATGACATTGATGATAGGACCATCATCACTGATCATTCTGACTTCTGAACTCACACTGGTTGATCACTCTGAAAGAGAAAGAAGGCTGATGACTTTTTGCAACTTTATCTCACTTAAAATTAATTCACTCATGAGTCAAGATATTATATCTTGATGTCATTTGTCTTCAAAAACAAAAGACAAAATAATCATAAATATCTTAGACCAGATTTGAATTTAGGTTGTTCTGAGTCCAAGTCCAGGACTCTATTCACCAGACTACCTAACTGCCTCTAATGAATAATTTTAAACCTCTTGTTTAAGGCTACATTTCAAGCTCTAACACCTTCCAGCTCTCTGCTCTTTTAATTCTGTGATTTTCTACTTTACATTTGCAAAGAATACATTTGCTTGAACTTAAAATCACCTGTGTTGAGAGAATTTCTCTTTTGAGAACATGTCATTGGGCTGTTTAATTCCTTTGTTTCTATGGAGACATTCAGGTAACAGCATGTACTCTTTTCAGTTTTGAACTTATATACAGAAGTTGTGTAGTGTGCATATTACATACAAAAAATTAGCACCATTTCTCTAAGTATTTTCCATATCACCTACTTACTGATGTATATATCAATACATTAATGTAGAGAACCTCAGATAGTGGGGGAACTCTGAGTGAGGTATAAGACCCTTCAGCCCAGAGGGAACCTGCTGAGAGTGTCTGGTTTGGCTCCCCATCTCTCCTAAAGGCTCTTGGTTTTCCTGAGAAGTCAGGGATGTGACAACCTGTGTTGTAGTTGAAGCAGAGTGATACCAAGTGGCAAAGAGTCATTTACATACAATAGCAAGTTGTTTATGTGGTCCCATATAGTTAGTGCAGGTGCAGTGTTGTTATAGTTATGTAAGAGTATGAGGGTATACAAGGCTGAGAGAATTTGGGAATAAATGGACTCTATGTTTGACCATCCACATCTTCACTTCTCTTCTAAGACCAATGATTCAGGCTGGTACTGAGATCCTCCAGAGAGCTGGTCTGGACACAACACATCTCTCTCTCTCTCTCTCTCTCTCTCTCTCTCTCTCTCTCTCTCTCTCTCTCTCTCTCTCTCTCTCTGTCTCTCTCTCTGTCTCTCTCTCTCTGTCTCTCTCTGTCTCTGTCTCTCTCTCTCTCTCTGTCTCTCTCTGTCTCTCTCTGTCTCTCTCTCTGTCTCTCTCTGTCTCTCTCTGTCTCTCTCTCTCTTCTCTCTCTCTCTATATATATATGTATACACACACACACACACATATATATATATATATATTTATATTTATATGTATATGTGGGATAGCTAGTATGACTCAGCGCATAGAATACTGGACCTGAAATCAGGAAGACTCATCTTCTCAAGTTCAAACCTGGCTGTGCGACGCTATGCAAATCACTTAACCTTGTTTGGCTCAGTTCATCATCTATAAAATGAACTGGAGAAAGAAATGATAAACTGCTCCAGTATTTTTCCCAAGAAAACCTTAAATGAATTCACAGACATGATGGAAATGACTGAATAACAACAATTTCTTTATGTATATGTGTGGGTGTACATTTATTACAAAGCTGGGCAATGAGGGAAAAAAAGGAAAGGGGGCAGAGAGAGAGAGAGAGAGAGAGAGAGAGAGAGAGAGAGAGAGAGAGAGAGAGAGAGAGAGAGACTTAAGTGAGCCTGAGTGAACTTAGTTGACTATGTGCTTGATAAGGAACAGTACAAAGAAACGGTCTCCTGAGAAGGAGATTGCTTCTTTGTTCAGTGTTTACAAGGACTACTCATGTTAATCATCTGAAGTCCCTTATGACTGTCGCTTTGGACAGTGCCTCCCATAGTCTACATTGTATTATTAGCCACTTTAGATGCCAAATGAATCATGTTAGACTCTTCAGGGGGGAAAACACCACCTTTTAATCATCTTTCTTAAAGAAAGGTGCTAGCTGTGAGCCTATTAGCATGTGTGGAAAAAGATAATTAGGAAAAAAAAATCAGAGATTAAACAAAAAATTAATTTCAGAATGTTTAGTGTCTACAGAGAAAATGCCTTAAGATGTTTGTTTCAGATGACTTCTTCTGAGGGGTAACGATTCTCTATGGAGGCTCAGAATTTTTTCCTTTAAAAAAAATTAACAAAAGGACAGAACTTTTAATTGGACCCAAATCATAATGCTAATTTGACAAAAGAGTGATTTTCCCTTTACATTATAGTTTTCTAAAATAGGAACAAGATACAGAAATACAAATACTGTCAGCTGAATCAAAGATGGCAATGATATTTTACAAAGGGAGGGGGAAAAAGAGGAAAAATAATTTAGCTTCCTGCTTTCTTCCCTCTTTGCACTCATTTAAAAAAGATGGAGCAAATCACTACATCCCAGGAAGCTAAGAATTACCCAACTAGACACATGCCCACAGTAGTTATTCATGGGATAGGACTCATAAATAAAAGGGAGTGGGGCAAGAGTAAGGATCCAGAACCTTATTAATTCCTTTTTAGATCCCTGAGTAAAAAAAAGATAAAGCTTTCTCACAGATTTCCAAATTATTTTGCAGATATATCTAATATAATCTCTCTTTATACAAAATTTAAATCTAAAGCTTTGACAATACTAGTTAGAACCACTGAGATCCAGATATCGTAAAGGAGGGAAAATGAAGGCATGGAGTTGGAGAGGAAGAAACTGAATTATTTCACTAAAAATCTGAAAAGAATCAGGGCGGTTTTTATTTAATTTCTTGTCCCCTAACTATCTAATTCCTTTAAGTTCTCCTCTGGTGTAAAACTTTGTATTTTTCTTTTTTTCTCTTTTGTGGCTGCTTGGACTCTTATTTTTTCCAGAAGGGTCACCAACTAGAGGTCCAGTCCTAGACCCCTGTGAGTCTAAGGTACCTTTCCTATCTAGGTCCATTCATTCCACAGATTTTGGGTCAACATCAATAAACCATGCTATATGATTAGGAGATGGGAAGAAAGAAATAGGAGCACTGTCTTGAAGCTGCTGGTTGAGATAGGTAGAGGGAGGAGAGGCTGATGTGGATAATGGGCTTAAGGGAGCTTTCCTAAAGGGATTAGAATGCCCACATCTCACAAGACCCCTGAGGAGGCTCAGAATTTCTGATGAGGACAAGAATGAACTCACTGCAAGTCTAGTCCAAGAAGGAGTTTTCTGATGTGTGAAACAAATCTGCTTGATTTGCAAGGGTCAGGATAGCCTCATTACAGGTGTGAAAGTAAATACACAGACTCAAGTAGACTCACTTTCACAGGACAGAAGGGGCCTCTGTCTAATATCTCCAAGTTACTCAGAAGTATTTTACCAGTCATAGAATCAGAATTGTTATTTTGCCTTTAAAGAATAAATCTCTTAGCAACCAAAAACATTTAGCTACCTGTATAAATGAGTCACCATGAGAAAACATGTGAACTCTAAAGGTTGCTGAGAGAATCTGGACTCCCACTTAGTGTTATTGGACTTAAGAGGGAGGAGCTTTAAGTGAGCCATTGTAACTATGCCAGAGAAAACATCAAATACTTCTATGGGAAGGGCGGGCCTTCTGTTCTCTATGTACTAATGGAGGTGGAAAGCAGGTGAACATTATTTATCAACTTCTCTGGAATATGATTGCACTATACTGGAGTATTCTACTCTGTTGTTGCTTTGGTATGTCGTGAACTTCTTTACTTCCTTTGGTCAAGCATAGGATGGGCAGTAAAGCCAATGATGACAGAGCTCTATATTTTGCTTAAATTTTTAAAAGCAAATCTGAGAATTATTGACTATATTTATGGGATCGTTGTGTACTCCATAATCCAAAGAATCTAAAAAGTATTATTTTGTCGAGGGCTGGGGCAGATTTAGGAATTCACTCCTGGATCTTTGCATTTGCCTCCTGGTTGGTCTTGATGCCTCTAACTTCATCCCTCTTTTAATTCTTCATATAAATTTTTATACTGTGGAGGTTCACTTCCCCCAAGGACGTAGCATGTTCTAGTGAGGAAAAAAGTGGGTGGTGGAATCAGAAGAAATTGGTTCAAATCTTGGCTTGCTTTTTAGTAGTTATGTAACCTTAAATGAACTGTAGCTCCATTGCCTTGGTTTTCTCATTTGCAAAATGGAGATAAATAATGCCTACTATAACTACCTCACATGGATTTTTTTTTTTTTTTTTTTTTTTTGCTTTCTGTAAAGGGCTAGAACTGAGCAGATGCACTTAATATAAGACTTAATATAGCACTTAAGGCTAATTACCAATTAGACAATTCTCTATTAACATATGCTTGGAGGATGACCCTACTCAACTCTGTGCTGACTGGATCTGTGGGTGTGGACAAAGAAGGGGAAGAGAGATAAGAGGGTGGAGCAGGACAAACAGGATCATTCTTTGGTGGTGGAGAGAGAGAAAGAAGGTGTGGAGATTCCTAGATCTAATCCCCTGACAGAGACCCCAAAAGACCAAAAATAAAGACTTTTGCTTATCCTGACTCAGGCTGATTCTAAGGTATCCAGGTGACTAACGCAGTCACAACAGCTTTCATATCTTTTTGTACTTCCCAAGTACACTTAACAATAAATTCTTATGTATACATCTCTTATTCTTCTTTATCAAGCTCTAAGCTTCTTGAAGGAAAGGACTTATATTTTCCTTATATCATTATTGTTATCCTTATATTTTACTTAGTGCCCATCACTTATTAGTTCATAGTAACTTAACAAATATTGATGAATTAATAAATCAAATGAGTTAATACATGTGAAATCACTCTGAAAAGCTTGAAGTACATTGCAAATTTGAGGTATTGTTATATATATAGTAATGATAATTTTGATCCTGTATGACTTTTGTAGACCCTGTTTAGAGTTTTCTTGGCAAAGACACTGGAGTGATTTGCCATTTCCTTTTCCAGCTCAGCTGACAGATGAGGAAACTGAGGCCAGCATAGTGAAGTGATTTGCATAGGGTCACACAGCTAGTTAGTGTCTGAGGCCAATTTTGAGAAGAGGAAGATGTCTTCCTGACTCTATCCATGGTTCCAACCAACTGCTCCAGTTAAGATAATAGCTAATATTAATGTAACATGTTAAGATTTAGAAAAGCACTTTCCATGTGTTATCTGGAAAATCTGGGTTTCTGCATGCAGATAGGATCCTTGAGATCTCTTCCTTCCTCCATCTCAGAATTAGTTTTAATTATGAGAAAACAGACTATTCTGAATTGATAGCAAGTTCAATAATCATTAAGAAAAGAATGGCCTGTGAACATACTTTTGGCATAAATTGTTATCATTGTGACTGGCATTATACTGTGTGTCAGGCACTATCCTAAGAGATATTTACAGATATTCTTCTAACAACCTGAGACGTAAGTGTGCTATTATTATCTTCATTTTACAGATAAGGAAACCAACGCAAATTGAGGTTAAGTGATTTGCCCAAGACCGAACAGCCAATAAGTGTTTGAGACAGGATTTGAACTAAAATTTTTCTGACTCCAGGCCAAGTTGCCTCCAGCAACTCCATCTAACTCTGTATCCTCTTTGAGACTTTTGCCTATCTTGTGTGCTTGGATATTTTTATAGAGATAAAGGCTTCCCAGCCTCCCAAATTACAATAATTTAGCAAGCTTCAGCACTAGAAACTTTTGCCAGCAGTCTAACATACACCTTTCCTTGTGGTGTAAAGACCATTTATTTTATTCTTCAGGTGAGATGATAAGACATAAACTATAACTTTCTCATCTCTAACATGAAGGAGTTGGACTGAATGATAGCTTATGGCCCCTTTCAACTCTAGATAATACATGTTCTTCTGCCTTCATCTAGGGTTTTTTTTAAAGAAGGTTCTTGGCAAATCTTAAAACACTAAGTTAATGTAAATTATTATCATTATTTCTATTCTTCATTATAGCTTTATGTGCTTGCAGTTTATTGAGTCACCCTATGGCCATTTTTTCTCCAGGCAAAATGATCTTCAGTCTCTTTGACTCTTCTCTATGCTTCTGATTGAGAACCGCCTTATTATAATAATTACTCTTATGCTTTTAGTACTTTGAAATAATTGCCTTGGCATCCCAAAAATACAGAGTGATTTGGTAGATAGGGTATTACCATGCAGTAAGCATAACCTGGTTTCAAATCTTCATTCTTATTTATGACCATGGCTTTTTCATCTTTAATGGCTATAGAATTCTGATAGTACCTACTATACGGGATTCTTGTGAGACTTAAATGAAATCATAAGAACATTGAATTAGAAATAGAAGGAACTTTAGTGTCTATCAAGTCCACTCCTCTTATTTTGCAGTTAAACACACTGAGATATAGAAAGGTTAAGTGACAGTGAATAAGTGTCTGAGATGAGAATTGAAGCTGTCTTTCTCAATCCAGTCAAGTGTTCTAATCATCACACCAATATAATTTATGTAAAGTACTTTGTAAACTTGAAAATGCTATTGAAATATCAGCTAGCATCAGCAGGAGCAGCAGGAGCATCAGTAGGAGCAGCAAGTAGATATTGCATGATATATTGGAAAGAGCAATAACTCTGAAGTCAGAAGTCCTGTGTTCACAATCTCTCCTTTGCTTCTCTCTACCTCCATAACTTTGGGCAGATCGTTTTGTCCTCTATAAAGTTTTATCATTTATATAATAAGGAGATTGTACAAGACGACCTCTAAGGCTCTTCCAATCTTAGATCAATGAGCTATGAGACTAATATCTTTGGGAACAAGGATCAGAACTTGACTTATTGGGGGCTTTCCCATAGCAGTGAGGGGCAGCTGGATGGCCCAGTGGATAGAGCACTGGGCTTAGATTTAGGAAGTCTGAATTCAAACCCAGTCTCAGACAGTTCTAACTGTGTGATGCTGAGCAAATTACTTAACCTTTTGCCTCAGTTTCTTTAATGAACTAAAAAAGGAAATAGCAAACCACTTCAGTATCTTTGCCAAGGAAATTCCAAATGGTGTCACGAATAGTCAGATGTGACTGAAAAACCACTGAACAAAAACAAACAATGAAATTCATTGCACAATGCTTCGTATACACTCTACTCTCAACCAATATTTGCTGATTTATTGTTTGGTTACCACTTCCTTGATTTAAGAAGCATTTATTAAAGACATGCTGTGTAGCTAGTACTTGGTGAGGTGTTGAGAATAAATACATAGGCAAAAAAGAATGAGTCCTTGTTTCAAGGAGCTTACATTCTATTGGAAAAGAAGCAACATGAATGAAGATAAGCATATTAATCTTGTTGTTCCTAAAATCCCCTATTTTCCCTACCCCCCAGTTCCTGAGGAACATGCATATTCAATGACACAATTCTCTATTAAAAGTTAACTTGGATCTGGGTGTAGTGGGAGAGTTAAATCAGGAATAAAACTTGCTAAATGGTGAAATGTGAAATGTACAACAAAGTCGAAGTTTGTGTTTTATCAGAGAACACTTAAGCCCTAACTTTTTATCAGAGAAGGAAATGTTGAATCTGGGAATTATATCCAGTAATACAGATCAATAATTCCTTTGCAATTTAGTCATGTTATATAGCTGTACCAGGCACGGTATAATTCCGGTGACTTACCCATAAGCACACAGGTGATAGATGGTAAAGGCAAAACCTGAACCCAGGTATTTTTTCTAATTTGCCACTAGGTGGTGCCATAGTGCATAAAGTATCTGGCCTGGAGTCAAGAAAGTTCACTTTCCTGAGTTCAAATCTAACATCAGATACTTACTGGTTGTGTGATTCTGGGCAATTCACTTCACCCTGTTTGACTTAGTTTCCTCATCTGTAAAATGAGTTGGAGGAGGAAATGACAAATCATTCCGGTATCTTTGTCAAGAAGACTCCAAAAAGAATCACAAAGAATTAGAAATGATTGAACACCAATATTTCTTCCAATGTCAGTCCTCTGCCTAGAATGCTAGCTGCTGTTCCTTTTATTTCCTAGATAGGCCTTGGCTATATAGACATAGAGTGAAAGCTCATCGTGTCCTTTTAAATAGTTCTGAGTAATCACTGGCTATTTGCCCTCTTCATGACCAGAGATGACCAATTCTAGAAATGGATCACTGAAGCACAAAGTATTAGAGGGTCAAGAGTTAGCAGTGACCAGATAAGAAATGAACATATGGGAAGGTAAAATCATGATTTGAGAAAGAGAAAATGATGTGTGAGTGCCTGAGACTTGAAATCCTATTGGGTTTATTTCATAAAAGTAAGTACCTCTCTTAAGAAATGATGGACTGCATCTAGGACAGTTTTTCTTTTTTTTTCCTGAGTAGCAGCAAATTGTATTTTAGGAGAATCTGCCAAGAAGAAGGAATAAATAGAGGAAGACTTTTCCCATTGCCTATTTTTCAGAGGAAATCTTATTTTTGTAGTATTTCCTTTCCAACTGCTGGCTTTCTAAAAAATCAATCAGTGGTATTAACCTGAGATTTGACCTTTCATTCCAGTTTAAAATTCACAAAATAATTAGGTTACAGTTCCTGATGTTGATATTTGCTTTACAGTAATTCATAGCTGATAGTTTAATTGAATTTTCATGTGTCTGAAGCAGACGCTAGAAACCAACTCCCATACCAGCAAGGAAATGTTAGTCATGCAAATATAAAATAAAGCATCTTCTTATTGTTCATTCCCACATTTATCTACATTTCCTGCTCCAGCCGATTTAACAATCGACTCATTTAATTACCCACATTGACACTAGTCATAGAATTTATGAATTTAATTAGGAGTGGCCTCTAATAGAGAAATTCACAAAAAGTTTAAACTCTGAGTCTACGACAAATACTCATATAGGTTTATTGTTTTCTATCAGCAATGGGCACAGAATAAAAGTAATATTGGTCCTCATTATTCTAAGAGTTCTTGAAATTTTGCATTTTGTACTCCAAGAAAAATATTGTATACCTCTCTTGATTAATGTCACAGCATGCTGTGTGTATTTTTGGTTCAGTGACTTACATTTTTTTGAAAACAGACATCATGAGGTGCTAAAATAACAGATCTTTGAGTTCCATTACAACATACAAAATGTGGGGGATTCACAGTAATTATAAGCAAACTTATAAATAATGGAACAGACTTAATCACATTGACCTTGCTCAATCATGAGCCTCAGATCTAACAGGGCTTCATTAAACTTTGTCTAATTGCCCCTTAATTACGCAGAACTTTTTTCTAATCCTGCCCAATCATGAGGCCCTGAGTTCCGTACTGTAATGTCCATTTTGCTTATTGACTTACCTTGTCTATCAGTATAATTCCCTTGTTTTCCATCCTTTTCTGGAAGGCAGTCACTTCCCTGGCTTCCATCCCTCCCTTTGTGTGTTTCTCAGAAAAAGCCAACACATGTCTTCAGAGAAGGGATAGTCCAAATTTCTTCTCCTAGGAATTTTGCAGTCTTGAGAGACTGTCCAAGTGAGATAGTTGATTGAGGAGCACGTTTGCTTTCTTCCACCAGAAATAGAATATAGGAAAGCGTGATAGCGATTGCATTAAAATTATCTTTAATCCTGAGGCAGTTTCAGGAAGAATATTTTCTAATATTGGTGAATGACATTTTTCTGAAACAGGAAATCTGGCGGGTAAGGAAGCCAACATAACTTACTATATAGGGTTTCTCTCTCCTTTTAAGCAGTCCAAATGGAATTTCAGTTGAGAAAAGAATGTGACATTAAAGATGCTGTCTGAAACTAGCACGCACATTCTCTTATTGATGGATGAAATTGAATTGAGTTATATCAGCCTCAGCTCAAAACATGACAGTACTGGGGAAAGCCGGCAAAACCATTGCTGCCATCAGAAGTCAGAAATCTCCAAGACTCACTGGAGTTTCCGTGCACACACTACCAACTCGGGGATGAGGTGAAACCTGCAGTTTGTTCCCTGAGCTCAACAGACTCCCTGTGACTGGGAAAGAAGGCAAGGGACACATTAGCATAAAAGATTGTTGCTCAGACGTTAATGTTTGGTGTTTTTCACTCTCCAGGCTTTGGCAGGAATAAAGAATGGACACGGATACATTGTTCCGTACTCCCTTAGGCTTTGTTGTGAGCCTGTCTTCCTTGTCCAGGGTGGGAGAAGCATGAATTGATAAGTACCCAGAACCCCGTGTTAGCTGCTGCATGAATTATGGGACTGAGGCTGCCATCAGTTGTGCATTTTACTACTGCAGGCTCCTAAGGTTTGTCTTGTAAATATTGCAGGGTCTTATTCATTGCCACTGAGCAAATGCTTCTGCTTAGCTGAGAAATTCATCAATAAACAAATGGAAAACAAATCAGCTTAGCAATAAAGTTGAAAAATAATCATAGGCTTGTATGGGAAACCTACAAGGTGACTTTACAGTAAGAGTGATAGCAAAATTGCCAGGATGTGACTGGAATTTCAGTAACCAATGGCAGGAACAGGATTGTGCACTAGAATGCCAAATCACAGGGACATAATAACTGTGTAACAAAGCATTTCGATTTACGGAGTCGAGGCTACTAAGTTTGTTTGTTTTTGAAAATACAAATTTGGGTTTGTCTGTCATGCATTGTTTCATACAGTAGAATAATTAGCCTGAATTTCTTTTTATTGCTCTCATATCTTTCTATGGAGTTATCTTAGGTTTTATATCATATGGTACAAACCAGGCAAAACATTACATCTCACACCGCATTAATTCAGTCAGAAATGGGGAAAACTTTGTAAAGACCTTGGTAAACAAAGCGAGTGAATGTATCTATTCATGTTTGGGGATTAGCTTTGTTTGGGAAACTTGAGAGGAAAGTTTGATTACTGTTGCTGGTGAGTTGAAAGATTAGCTACATGATTTGTTGTCTTTGTGCATATTTTATTATCAGTGGAGCAAGGATCAGAAAGGTAGTGGAAATACTGGTAAATTTGGGAGACCTAGGTTTGACTAATGTTTCTGACATTTATTAGCTGTGTTACTTTGAGTAAGTCCCTTTCATTCTCTGGGCTTCAGTTTCCTTATTTATAAAATGGAGATAATAAGCTGTCAATTCTTACACAGGATAGTTGTAGAGGAAGCACTTTATGTATCTTAAATAAAATATTACATAAATGAGAACTTATTTCAATAATTGGGCTTTAAAGGATAAGTAGGAATTATATATTTGAAGGGGAGAGGAAGGTGGACATTCTAGGCAATGAAATCAGTACAATTAAACAGTTCATGTGCATTTGTGCTGTCTCTCTCTCCGTCCCTCTCTCTCTTTGTCTTTTCCTTTCCCTCTCCCTCCCTCTCACTCTCCTTTCCTCTGTCTCTGTCTGCTGGCTGTTTCTCTTCCTCTTTGTCTTTCTCTGTTTTTGTCTCCTCTTTCTCTTTCTCTCTCTCCCTCCTTTTTTCGTCCCTCTCTTATTCCCTCTCCCCTCTCTCTTTCTGTCTCTGTCTCTCTGTCTCCGTTTCTCTGTTTCTCTCTCTCTCTCCTCCTCCTCCTCCTCTTTCCTTCCCTCTCTCTTTCTTCACCCTCTCTTTCCCTCTTCATCTCTCCTTTGCCACCCATTTCATCTATTTGAAAGTCATTAACTTCATCTCTACTATCATCAATATAAAACCTCTTGCTAACTTAGGACATATTTGAAAAGGACAGAGAGTAGTTTATTTAGAGGGAAGGGATTAGGGTGCAGTGGTCCTCAAACTTTTAAAATAGGGGGCCAGTAAACTGTCCCTCAGACTGTTGGAAGGCCAGACTATAGTGAAAACCAAAGCTCACACTCTGTCTCCATCCTCAGCCCATTTGCCATAACCTGGTGGGCTGCATAAACGTCCTCAGCAGGTTGCATCCGGCCGGCCGGCTGGCCATAGTTTGAGAACCTCTGGTAGAGGGACTATCTGAAATAAATCTAGTCAGGTAGGGTGGTTTTGAAATTTGGAGGGATTTGAATGATATGCAAAGGAAAGTTGAACTTGACAAAAAGGCAATATGGAGACACAAATTTTAGAACAGAGACATAGCACAGATCTCTGCATAAGATAATTTTATTAAGGGACAGTTTGCAAGAAGGGAATTTGGAAAGGGAAGCAAATTGAGGTGATGAAATCTATTAGGAAGTTATAATGAGGATATTGAAGGCTTCAGTTAAGGTGGTGATTATTTGAATAAAGAGGAAGAATGGAAAAGAGATCTTATAGAGGTGAAATGGCAAGAACTTGACTTCAGTGAAATATAGCAGAAACAATATGGGACATGGAATTAGAAAGCTAAGTGACTGTGGACATATTACTTAATCTTTCTGAGACTCAGCTTTCTTATTTGTAAAATGAGGAGAATAGTACCTGCTGGACTTCCCTCAGAGGGATGTTGTAAGATTCAAATGAGGTAACAAAGAAAAAACACTTTGCAAGCTTTAAAGTACTATATAAATTTCAGTTATTATTGTCACAATCATTGATGTCTAGAATAATCAAAAAGGATGATTTGGTGGTGTAGGTCATCCTTTAAAATTTCTTGTTTTTTGTCAAAGGACATTTCAGGAAAAAAAAAGTGAAATAGATAAAGTTTGTAAGCTGATCTCTCTTCTTTTAGGGCATGTTTAGGGAGAAAAGAACATAGTTTGTTTAGGGTGGTTTTAAAATTTATAAGGATTTGAATGATAGGTAAAGGAAAATTGACCTTCACAGAAAGGCAATATGAAGAAACAGATTTTAGAAGAGAAAGACAGCATAGACCTCTGCATAAGACAATTTTATCAGGGGATAGTTTGAAAGAAGGGAATTTGGAAGGGGAAACAAAATGAGGTGATGAACTCTACTAGGAAGCTATAATGGACATAGTGAAGGCTTTAAAAAAAACTGGCTAAAGACTCTCCACCCCCCCCAACCTTTCTTTTGATTTCCCCCAAATTGGCACACAATAAGTAATCAACATATTTTAATTGTGTTAAGTGAATGGAACTGCTCCCCTCCTTAACACCCAGGATTTTTGCTAGGTTCTTCTTTGTCAATGACATTATACATTAAAAATTTCAAACATTGGAGATGAAAGTGGTAGCAAATTCAATTCAATTTGGTTCAACTCAATTCAGTATACATTACTCAGTGTCTACCTTGTTCTGGGGCCTCAACTTTCAGAAACTATAGCTTTAAGGAACCTTAAGTCTTGTTTTGGGGCAGAGACATACATAGGTAGCTTTTAATATAGAATATAATTGAATTCACATGAGAGTACAGAAAAGTACTAGAGATTGGAGGAAAGTAGGGTCTTCATCTAAGGGGAGGGAAATCAGGAGAGAAGGTTTAATTTGAGGCTTGAAAAATTAATTATGTCATCAATGGAGATAGAAAATGGGATATCTCTCATATAATGATTCCATGTGGTTTGGAATCATATAATGAAAAATTTTGGAGGCCATACTTAGTATTTTTTAAAACTTTATTTGATAGGCAATTGAATCACTAAAGCTTTTGGAGTAGAAGGATGATGTTAATATATTTGGGCATTAGGAAACTTAGTTTGGCTGTTTGATGATGTAGGAATATGCATATTGGAAGCTCTTGCCCCCTCCTAATTCTGAGTCACAGATCCAGAGCAGACTGAGGAGATTTGCACTTAGAGATGAATGTGATGTTCCAAGGTGATAAATAGTCCTGGGACTAAGACTATGGACTGAACAAAGAGCCTGTTTAGAAGCAAAAAGTAACAGGGTGGCTTGGAGTGCAGAAGTACAGCAGGAATTCAGTTCTAAATGCTGGCCCAATTTGAAGGCTGTAGCAGAACAATTCGGGAAAAATTGTAGATCAAAGGGGAGCCTACCATTTTGCCAGCTGGGTGGCAAAGTGAATAGAGCACTTGACTTAGAATTCTCGAATTCACATCCAGCTGTAGACACTTTGTTGTGTGACCCTGACCAAGTCATTTAATGTCTACCTGCATTAATTTCCTCATCTGTAAGATGGGGATAATAATAGCACATCTATCCCAAGGCTGTTATGGGGATAAATAAAAAATTTGCAAAGTACTTTGTAAATTTTAAGACAATATAAATTGTATTAAGTGGTAGCTATTATTAGCCAGCAGTGCTTTCTAGATGGCTGATGGGCTTATAGTGGCTTAGTCTATCAAGGATCTACTGAAACTGCTAGTGGGGCTAACCCACATGCATGTTTCAGAGACCCAAATCAAGGTCAGAAACTTGGAGTGCTAAGATCGGGAGTGCAGAAATAATACATTACCTTGGATATCACTTTGGTAGTTCTGAATTTTTGCAGATCCACAGGGTGAGCTGTCCCTCAGACTCTGGAATAATATAATACTCAAGAAGGCAGTGGCAGAACAAACCTAGACAATCCATCCACAAGTATATAGAATTTAGCCCTAACGTAAAGCTTGATAACAAGAAAATGTCTGGTTGATTGAGTAAAAAAAAAAAAAAAAAGAAAAAAGAAAGAAAGAAAGAAAGAATTCCACATAAAAATCTATTAGGTATTAGGGTTGGTCAAGATACAAATCCAGAACAGAGTGACTTCTAAACAATCACAAGCAAAGCTGCAGCACATACACACACAGACACACACACACACACACACAAAAAAAAAAACCACACACACAGACATACACACACTCGAGCACACACGCACACACAGTTTGGATAAAAGGTGAAGCAAGAGTTTAAAGAAAGTTATAAAATATGTGTTTATGAGAAGAAGAGGAAACAAATGGAAAAATAGAAAAGAATTGAGAGTTATGGAAGAATGAATTCAAAAGTGAAATACAAGGAAAGTATAAAGAAAAAAAAAGCTCAAGAATTACAAAGTCTTGCCCAAATAACAAATTTCTTAAAAGTAAATTCTAATTATTCTATGAAATAAGAAATATATAGACATATATTAAAAAGTAAAAGATAAAAAAGAAGAAAATCATAGCAAAAACAATTGACTTGGAAAGCAAATTGAGAAGAATAATAATCAATAATAATTTGAACTGCTCCAAAGACATGATCACAAAGAGCCCAGATATGTGTATTTTAAGAAATCATAAGAGAAAATTGTCTAGATCTTATTGAAACAGATAGCATGTTAGAAATAAAAATAATCCACTTATTACCTCCTGAAAGAATATCCAAAATTAAAACTTCTAAGAAACATTACAATCAAAAGCTAGAGTTTCCAGGTTAAAAAAAAATAATAATGCAGTCATCTGAAAAGAAAGAATTCCAATATCAAGGAGCCACAGTCAGGATCATAAATGATTTAATAGCCACCAAGATAAAGGAATAGAAAGTTTGCAAATTGATATTCTAGAAGGCAAAAGAAATAAATTTAAAAGCAAGAATAATTTTTCCAGAAAAATTAAGTATAGTCCTATAGGGGAAAAACTGATCTTTAATGAGAGGACTTTCAGGTATTTCTGATGAAAAAAAAAAAACAGAGCTGCTTGGAAACTTTCCAGTGTAAACTTGGGAGTCAAGAGAAATTTTAAAAAGATAAACATGAGTAAATAATCAAAAGGGACCAAATAAGAAAAAAGCAGTTTATATTCTAATATGGGGAAATGATACATGAACCCCCTAAGAACTATAAATTAGTCAAGGGTCAAAGAGAGCATAATTAAATAAAGGCCTTGGGAATAATTCTAGTATATCTTGATGATCTTAAAAGAAGAATGGAAAGTGGGATTGAGGACTATACTGAGGAGAGGGGCAGGAAAGAAAGAGAAAAATGGGAAAATTATTTCACATAATTGGGGGTACAAAAGTTGGTTGACTGCTTGTTGTCCTTTGTTCTTGAAGAGGACCAAAATAATATCACTATGTTGGGTCAAGATACAGATATCCAACTGTGGCTGATGAGACCAATAGGTTGGGCACAAATTTGTCCATATGAACATTTGGAATGGAAATGACTCTAACGGATGCATAAGTACAAATAAGGAAAAAGAAGTGGGAGGAATGAATCTGAGCTAGTCAAAGAAAGAATACTCCTATTTGAGAACAGAAATAGGCTCACTATATGAGAAAACAGTAGGAAGAGGGAAGAAAAGAAAGGGGAAAATAAGAAGATAGAATAAGGGAATTATTAGTCCTAAAGGGGAGATTAGTCCTAAATAAAGCAAATGCTAATTAATGGTGTACAAAAATATTTATAGTAGCTCTTTGTATGGTGGCAAAGAATTGGAAACTGAGAAGGTGTTCACCAATAAAGAACTAACTGAACAGATTATATCAATGTGATGGAATTATATATATGGGTGTTGTGTGTATAAAGTGAATGTTTCAAAAAAAAACCTGAGAAGACTTGTAAAATGATACAGAGTGAAGTGAGCAGAATTAGGAAAAAAAATCATACAATGACAATAATATTGTAATGACAAGCTGTAATGTTCTCTGGTTTGGTTTTCTTGGGGTCTCTGGGAGTCTTGGGATCGGTCTTCCTTTTAGTTTAGTAATCATCATAAGAACACCCAGGTGTTAAAGTCCAAATCCTTTATTTTCTCTTTCCCTGAGGCTGGGCAGCTTTCTTAGAAGCCTTCTGGAGTCTTGGTTTCAGTGGAGAAATTGCAGGAGGACAGGCCAGCCACGGTGCTGATGAAGATGGAATGAATCTCTGCCTCCAGTCCTCTGTCTTCTCTGGTCTCTCTGAATGCTTCTTCTCTGTGGCTCTCAGTCCCTGCTTATATGCTCCACACTGAGTATAAAACAATCATTATATCACTAGGAAACCATTATTTGTTGTAAGATTAAATCATCATATTGAACCATGCTAAACTAGATAACCATTGTCTCATCAATTCCACTGACTTAATATCTTATTTCAAGTTCAGAGTTCTGGCCCATAACAACAAACAACTTTGAATGACTTAGGAACTCTGATCAGTGTAAGAACCAACCATACTTCCAAAAGACCCATGATGAGAAATGTTAACCACCTCCTACTAGAGAGGCAAGGCACTCAAAATGCAGATAGATTATTTCCCTTGGATGTAGCCAATTCCGATATTTGTTTTGTTTGACTATATATTTGTAACAGGGTTTTGCTTTTTTTTTTTTTTTTTTTTTTTTTTTTTTTCTCAATTGGGAGAGGCAGTTGGGGAGGGAAATAGGAGGGAAAGAAGCCAGATTTTTGTGGTTTGAAAATAATATAAAGTAAATCACAAATTAAAGTTATCTAATTTATAAATAGTAGAGCCCAAACTTAGGAGTCTTGACTCATCCAGAAAAGGATATGTAATACCTACTACTTTTACAAAAATCTTTTCTTTTACACATACTTCCTACAAATTCATATTCCAACTCTAGCTCTCTCTGTGCCTTAATAAGTGACAATTAGCTACTTTATTAAGGTATTCCATGATTGGACAGTGCTTGATATATAGTAAATACATAATAAATGTTGTAGATTGATTGTCTAAGCATGGGCTTATCTTTTAAGTTCTTTGAGGGAAGGGATAATGGAATCTTATCTAAATTTTACATATTCCCCCAGCATCTAGCACAGCACTTTGCACACTTTGCACATAGCAGACATGGTAATTTTTGTTGAATTGAGAGAATAACCTAAGGATTTTTTTTTTTAATTTTCAGGAATGGGGTTATTACTTGACTTAGGATCATGAAGAGTTAGACACAACTGAAAAATGACTAAACAATAATAAAGTTATTCAGACAGTATCAATTAACATAAAGAAAAGGATAAGGATTAATTTACTTTCCTTTTGCTATTATGCCAAGCTAAGAAAGAATATTATCAATGTCCTTAGTCACTGGTCTGGAACAGGTTATAGGAACAGACAGTTAGATAAAGATATTATAGATTTCCTGGATTTAATAATATGTTCTTTGCTAGAAACACGGAGCATCAGGAGAAGAAAAGACATTTGCTAGAGACATCATGAGTTCATACCAATATCAGCAGATCAACATTAAAACCAGACATGTGGAAAATAAGGCCAATAGACTTTCGTTTATATCAATGTGAATGAAGGATGGTTAGTCAGTTGAATGAATTTTTAAGGAGTTTGTATAGATAGCATATTTAATGCATACATATTATATACATATACATGTAGCTTATGATTAAAAAAAGATGAGAGAAACATATGTAATCAGCATCAATAAGTTCTTATGATGTAACAATAATTGAGGAAGAAGAATAAATCAAGAATCAAATGTCTTATCCATTGTATGGATACTATGATTTATTATAGCCTTTAGTCAAATTCAGACTTGGGCAATGTAATTTAGTGCAAAGAATACTGAAGTAGAAGCCAAAAGATCTTGGTTCTGCCTCAAACTGTGTATCTTCAACAAATCACTTTTTCTCTTTGAGGCTCAATTTCTTTCACTGCAAAATGAAAGGGTTAGTCAAATTCAAGTAGAAATGGATCTCTGTGTGAAGTATATTGATTTATAAAATCAAAAATTGACATTTCTATTTATTTTGTGCTTTATCTGCTGTTTTCTATTCTAAAAATTCTATTTACAAATTAACAATCTATTATTTTTTTTCCTAGTCAAGGGGCCAAGTTTATTGTATTTGTAATGCCATTACAAGCAAACTAAATTCCAAGAGAATTTAGCAAAGAAACAAGAGCAAGAAGACACACTTATTTAGTTCTTCATGTTATAGATATACTAATATTATGGCCCAGAGTTAAGGAGTGGTCTCTACAATTTGGTTCTCAGTGACTAACAGATTATCACTATTGTCTCAGGAGTTTGGGAATCTATTTTTTTAAACACTTTCCAATTACATTTGAATCTGGTTCAGGCCATTCTTGAGTTTTGGGAGCTTCTTGCAACCTCTGGTCTATGTGTTTAATACCACTGGCTACCTAATAACTAAAGTCTTTTCTAATTTTAAAATATTCTGATTCTCTGACACTAGGCTGGCTCCAAATCACGGCATTTCATTATTGCTTTTGTTGTGAGGGCTATTCTCTATACATATAGTATGAGATTTTATGTGGCTCTAAGGGAAATAAGAATAGACATACCTAGCCTCTTCTCTACCACCTCTTCTCCAAAAGAGATTTTAATTCCTTCCAGGAAGGTAATCAAGAGGTTAGGTCAAAAACTTGGCTACTTTGTTCTTCTCTGAGAGGGAATCCTGGGCTAGGATTATTTCTATTTGCTCTCTAAAATACTGATCATCTAGGGGGATAGGATTTTCAGGCTAAAACAAACTTTCTTATTGTTCATTAATAGGGAAAAGGAGACCTGAGCTTTATAATCAAGCCTTGACTTTTTATACCATTCAATAAAGAATGAAAATCTCCCTATGGGTATAAAGTAATTCAGCTCAACTAAGAAAGTTTCAGATCTCACTCAAGAGGAAAATCCCCCAGAGTCTTTAGAATAGAAAGCACACATAGGGATATAATGGAGACTTCTAAGTCCTTCATGTTGGCTTCCTCTTTATAATCTTTTCCTTTAACAACCTGCATTGGGAGTTTTACATCATCTATCTTCTCTCTCAAAGCTGGAAGCCAAAAGTTCCTTAAGCAAGTGCAGAGTCTGAAGATAAGTAAAGTGAACCCTCAAGAAAAGGAAGAGATTTGAAGAAAGTCAAGAGACTGTCTAGTTCTTGACAATTCTAACTCACTCTTGGAGCAGATGCAGGGTACTGATCTCCACCAAGTTTGATCTTGATGTTTTCCCAGTCCCCAAACTTTTTTTTTTCTTTTTTTTTTTTTCACTGAGCCAATTGGGGTTAAGTGACTTGCCCAGGATCACACAGCTTAACAAGTGTTAAAGTGTCTGAGACCAGATTTGAACTTGGATTCTTCGGACTTCAGGGCTGGTGTTTCATCCACTGTGCCACCTAGCTACCTCCTCTCCAAAGTTTTTTGATCATAAATCCATATCAAATTCAGTATGTGTATATTCACATATACACATATATATATATATACAGATATTTAATGCTATAAAACATAATCAAGTGTAAAGGGCTACAAATGAGCAGATGCAAGGTAACCTGGCACGTGAGGCTAATTACCAATTGGACAATTCTCTATTAACATGTTTGGAGGATGACCCTACTTAACTATTCTGTGCTGGCTGGTGGCTGTGGATAAAGAAGGGGAAGTGATATCAGTGGGTGGAGTAGTAGTAGGAGATTCATTCTTTGATGGTAGACCGAGAGAGGAAGGAGGTGTTGAGATTGTTAGATTTAATCCCCTGAGATCGACCCCAAAAGACCAAGAATAAAGACTTTTGTTTATCCTGACTCTGGCTGATTCTTAAGATATCCTGGGTCTCAACAATCAAGGATAGGGATTGGATTAGTGAAATCATTTGTATAAGGAATTCAGATGAGAAAAGTCCCTCCACCAATGCAAGTCAGAATCTTCTTTGCAATGTATATTCTTATTGTGTAGAGCACTGAGTTTAAGTGACTTGACCAGGGTCATACATCCAATATTTATCAGAAGCATGGTTCTAACCCACATCTTCCCAGCCACAAAGATAGTATTATAGTTACTTAATCACACTGCTCTAGAATAACAAAACCCAATCATTTAAAATGATTTAATGACAATAAAAGAAATATTTTTGAAAATTATTTTCAATTGCATTTTGTATATTAATGATATAAAAATTCATTTTGTTCTCTGTTAAAAAGTAAGAGCAATGTGATTGAATATGCTTCATTACTTTTTAAAATCTTGGAGTAGGACTTTGTGATACAATGATGAGATCTGAATCTAGGTTTAATTTATTTTAATACTTGCTTTTAATGGTTGTCACTGCTGAAATAGGAAGGCTTTATAGATTATAATTGCCAGAACCCACAAAATGCTATTTTAAAAGGTAAAAGGGTGATTAATAGGTAAAGAGGTATTGTTTTACATACTCAGAAGTTTTCCTTCTTAACTCTGAAAAAACTTACAACTAAAAAAAAAAGACCTTAGCTCCTACAAGAATTATTTCTTATAAGAGACTTTCCTGAATTCTCGCAGGTGTCTATCTTCAGCCTTCTCACACAGCCTCATATTATTTTGCATTTATTTTGTGTCTTTATTTATCTGTGTGCCTGTTGTGCCCCATTCCCACTTTCAAGAGAAAATAAGCTCTTCAAGGATGGTATTGCTTTGTTTTTGTCTTCATGTTCACAGTGCCTGCCAGATAGTAGGTGCTTAATAAATATTTCTTGAAGTATCTATTTTTGTTTAAAGTTATGATACATGACCCTTGCTTCACCTATTGGGATTAGGTGTTTATGAACACCAATGAATTATCAAGGGATCATTGAATTAGAATTTTAAGGAACCGTCAGGCTATTTAATCTAATTACCTGATTTTACAGATAAGGAACCAAAACCCAGAATGGTTAAGTGAGTTGGCTAAAGTCACACAGTTAGAAATGTCAGAAGCACCATCTGAATCCAGGTCTAGTTTGGAACAGTTTGATAGAGTGCAGAGCCTGAAGTTAGGAGGATCTGAGTTTAAATTTGTCCTTTAACACTTATTAGCTATATGACTCTGGACCAGTCCCTTAACCTTATTTATCTCAGTTTCCTCATCTGTCAAATGAACTGAAGAAGGAAAGGGCAAACCTTTCTACAGTATTTTTGTCCAGAAAACTTGAAATGGGGTCACAAAGAGTCAGAAATGACTGAATAACAAATTTTAGCACCAAATTCATAGCCTTTCTATACCCTTTTTACAAAGGACAATCCTGTGACAGATCACACTAACAGGACAAAAAAACCAAAACCACATTAAACAGTACTCCATAATGATTTCTGTTTCCTGAAATTTTATACCTTTCAGCTCACAAATGATAGTGGAATAGCAGTTAACATGGTTAACTTTGAGGAACTTCTTCCCTCACTGATTAAAGAGATCAGAAAAAATTAGCATTCAATTTTTCCTCATCCTTTCTAATCCCCTCAAATAAAACAATTTTTTTTTTAACCATTTTGCTACTATAGATCAACTCCTGTCTTTACTTCCTTGTAGCAATTTTTTGGACCTGAATAAAAGGAGCAGCACTCCAGTGCAGTCCAATCCCACTTATCCTGGCCTGGCTGGTCTCATACTAATCCCAACATAGCACAGTGGATAAAGCACTGGACTTGTTCAAATCAGGCCTTATAGATTGATTAGTTATATGATCCTGACAAGTCACTTAACCTTTATGTTCTTCAGTTTCTTATCTGCAAAATGGAGGATGAGCATGGGCTTAAAGAGCTGCAAGGTCCCTTCCAGTCCTAAATTTATGATTTATGATCCTCCCCACTCCAATAGTGCTAGGGAGGTAGGGGTGGGAATGGGAGCAGAAGAAAGATTGAGGTTCTGAGGATGCTATCCACAGCAAGGGTGAGCTAGGGGGCAAGTAGGAACCTATCTTTTCTCCCACTTTTTAAGAAGTTAAGCTAGCAAGGTTTATTTACTTGAACTACATAGAGCAGCTTACTGCTCTGCTGGTTAGGGCGTCTAGTTATAGTAAAAGGCTTTTACTGCACATTAGATTTTATTTATAACCCAAACTTGTCTCAGATTCTGGGAATGCCTAGATCCCATTGTGAGCTCTTAAGGAATCAAAATGTATTTTACTTCTCCCAGTTTTTGCAGTCTCTAGGAAGGATAACATTAGCCTCTTGACATGTGGACCAAATGAAGGTACCAGTGTCATCAGTTTATGTGTTAAATATTAGGAAAGCCAAAATTATTTCATTTTTAGAAAGATTAATTAAGAAAATTAATATAAAGTTCTATTATTTTCTTTCTATTCCTCATAGATCTTCTTAAATATCCTACAGAGTAGTCATACTCTATTTTGGGGACTGTAAGGAGAAAGAAAGGAAATAAACATTTATTATATACCTAATATATGTCAGGTACTATGCTACAAATACTAGTTAATTTGATAAAAATATTATTATCTCTATTTTGCTTTGTCCAAGTTCACATAAAGTCTTAGACCATTTTTAAACAATTCCATATTGAATAGGATAGATTTAGAGCAGAAAGACATTGTTTTAAAAAATATACTTTATCTATTCCCCAAAATTACATGTTAAAATAATTAATTTTTTTTTAACATTTTGAGTTCCAAATTCTATTCTTCCCTCCTTCCCTCCTCCTCCCCCCTCCATGAGATGGTAAGCAATGGAATATGAGTTACACATGTACAGTTATGTAAAGCATTTTTATATTAGTAATTTTGTACAAGAAAACTCAAATAAGAGGAAGAAAATGAAAAGTAGCAAGCTTCAGTCTGTAATCAAACAATATCTGTTCTTTCTTTGGAGTAGATAACATACTTTATCATTAGTCCTTTGGGATAAGACATTTTTCTTAAAACAAAACTTTCAATGGGTTTATCTAATGAAACTGCCCATCAAACTTCCCAAATCACTGAAGAGCAGAGAAACTAGGATTTGATCAGGGGCCAGCAGTAACCTGGGAGTCATCAGCTTGGGAGAAAGAGAAGTAAAGGGGAGAGAAAAAGCATCTGATGGAGAAAGCTCTGTAGTCATTTCTGAGATGAGGCTGTAATAGTGAAGGTGTGTTTCTGGATAAGAGCATGCTCATGAAAAGAAAAAAAAAGTGTTTAGGCATTCTACTAGAGGCATGGCCAGAGCAGAGCAGTTGGCAGTCTAGAACACTAGCAAGTGGCTGAATTGTAGAGGAAATTGGTATCTGAATTTAGATGGCCAGAGTTTCCTATCAAGATGAATTCGAAGGCCAGGCAAATCACCTTTGATTTCCAAGTTTTGTTCTCATTGGATCTTGTTTCTGTAAAAGGTTCCAAATGGAACAACTGATGCCAGGGCATTTGCTAACTCTAGTGCTGGGGACACTTGTTAATTCCCAAGCTGGGGATGTTTGCTTCCAGCATTAAGAAAGTTTGTTTGATCTCAGGGGAAAAGCTGACTTTAAACACTCAAGCTCCATATAGTTTTAGGACTTGACTATAAACTAGTTAAAGGCTGCTAAGGTCCAAGAGGAACCATGGGCATGTATTTTACACAATAATTGTACTAATAAACGTTGATTTTATTTCTTTTAAATTCCTTTAGTCACAAGTAAAGATTATAAAGTAAGACTATATTGATGCCCTCAGTTCCATTTTTTCATGCTTATATGTTTTGGTTTATTACAAAGCAATTAGAAGATTGTGGAATTTTTCCAGTGAGTAGGACTCAAACCAAGAGTTAATTGGCCAAATCCACATCTTACACTAATAAAACTACCCCCTCAAAAGGATGAAGTTGGGCAATAGAGGTAGCATTTCTCTCTGTATTATAACATATCTTCCAATATTATTCCTTCCCCTTTGCCTTGCAGAATTGGGTAGAGCAGCACATGGGACTGCTCAAAACCTGGTTCCTGTAGAATAGGATCAGACCAGTAGCTAGCAATGTCACTCATCCTTCTTTCCTTCCTCTCCCTTCCCCTTAAAATTGCAAATGAGGAAATGAAATCTTGGCCAAAATTCTAGCATTTTTTACTAACTTGTCCAAAACATCTGGAAGTACTAAGAATTCAAAATATTATCCCTCCTTTTCCTCAATTGAGATCAAGGGATGATGATGGCTAAATCTTTCAGAGGAGGGATGGTTAGAGTACAGTTTATTTGAAAAATATCTAAGGGTTTTAGTGAACTGCACATTAATTTATAGTATAATATGGCAGGCAAAAAAAGCTAGTGTTGTACTGGGGTGCATTAAGAGAAGTATAATTTCCATGAATAAGGAGGTGATAGTTCTGCAGTACTCTTCAGTGGTCATACCACAACAAGATCTTGCGTTTACCCTTGGGAGTCATAGTTTAGGAAAGAAATCAATAGACAGGAGAATATCTAGGTAAGAACAACCAGACAGAAGGGCCTAGAGTTCATGCTATATAAGGACTGGATCAAGAAATAAGGAATGTTGAACCAGAAGAAGAGAAACTAGGTGGGGGCATGATCGGTTTCTCAGAAAGCATTCTCAGAACACTATCACATGGAAGAGTAATTAGATTTGTTCCTTTTAGCTCCAAAGGGTAGATCAATAGATAGAAGTTACAAAGAGACATATTTAGATTTGAGATCAGAAAAAAAAACCCAACAAAAAAAACCCCTTCCTATTATTAGAGCTATTCAAACGTGAAATAAGATATCTTGGCAGGGAATGAGTTCTCCCTCATTGGACAACTTCAAGAAAAGGTTGGATGATTACCTGTTCATTTTAAACTGGATGATTACTTGTTTTGTGTTATGGTCTTTTTGGACTAGTGTCTTATAGAGGACCCTTCTAACTTGGAAATTCTGCAATTCTTATTCATTTTCAAAAGGAAACAGTAGCATATACTATAGCAAGTAAGGATAGCATATAACAAGCAAACGATTTCCAGTTCAGTCCAATAGATCCCCAGTTGAAGAGTCAAGATTCGTTTTTACATGATTGGAAGAAAAGGGAAAACTTTGTCTTGTTTCTTACCTTGTATAATTTTGTTGTTTAGTCAGTTCAGTCATGTCCGATATTTATGACCCCTTTTGAATTTTCCTTGACAAAGATACTAGAGTATTTGCCATTTCCTTTTCTAGCTCATTTTACAAAAGAGGAAACTGAGGCAAAGGGTTAAGTGACTTATGTAGGGTCACACAACTAGCAAATGTCTGGGATGGATCTGAACTTAGGAAGATGAGTCTTTTTGACTTCAAACCTATGTCACAATGGACGACAAATGAATGCAAGATACATAAGGAGTATAGGTTTAGAACTTTGGTTTTAACTTTTGAGTTCAGCTTTCTCGTTTTCTAGATGAAGAAACTAAGATACAACAAAGTTAAGGAATTTACAAAAACACACTAGCCAGCATCTCACAGGGGATTTAAAGGTAGTCCTATCTACTTCCATAGATGCCCAAGGGCTCTGATATGCAATGTGCCTTCTTGACTGAGCCTGATCATTTCATAACAATTGCCTGTTGCTTTGGTCTCTTCTGTAAATGTAAAGATTTGCTTCAACAATTACATGTTAAAAATAGTGAAAATCTATTATTGATAATCAAAAAAGAAGAGGAGGATTCTGGGTAGAGGGAAGAATAGGTTGGTAAATTTCAAGCTCTCCAGAATTCTCCCACAAACAGAATAAATTTGTGCCCCAGGGCCAACATAGACTGGTGAAAGAAGACTTCGAGCACATTAAGGGTCCTCTTGGAACAAAGACTTCAGGCTTGAGATTAAGCATTGTGAAACTCCAACTCCACAGAAACACCAAGTGGAGACTCCTGGGGCTAGTTGGGTTTGACTACAGCCTCAGCAGGAATCATAGGAATTTTCACCTCCCAGACTGCATGCAGAGTTGGGGTTCTGAGAACTCAGTCTGGAAGACTGAAGAAAATATCAACTAATCAGCAGTGCCAGGCCCAGCTGTACTGCAGAGATGCCTCCTTGTGGGAGAAGGGACAAGCAGACCTGGTGAGTGCAAAGGCAATGGGACAGGGATGCTGCTGGCTGCAGCATTTATAGAAGGGTGGAGCTCTTAGTTTGGGATTCCAGGTCAGAGAGAAGAGATGAATTGAAACTAAAGGCATCATTTCCTCTCCTCCCCCCCCCCCCACTAATATTTCTCATTTAAAAAAAAAAAAATGAACCAGAAAAGAAGAAAGAACCCAATCATAAAAACTTTCTTTGGGAAAAAGGAAAACCAGGATGCATCTTCACAGGAGAACACTTAGGTAAAAAAATAAAACAAAGAAACAAACAAACCTCTTAATTCTACTCCAAAGAATAATGTTAAATGGCTCCCTGACAAGAGAGTATTTAGAGAAGAATTCAAAAAAGACTTTAAAAATCAACTGAGGGGCATTGAGGAAAATCTTTTAAAAATCCAAGAAAAACAAGAAGATTTTGAAAAAAAAAAATAGCCAATTAGAAAGAAGACACAATCTCTTTTTAAAATTATTTTTTCTTTTTTTTAAATAAAGCTTTTTATTTTCAAAACATGCACAGATATTTTGACAACATAGACCCTTGCATAGCCTCGTGTTTCAGATTTTCTACTCCTTCCCCCATCTCTTCCCGTAAATGGCAAGTAAGACAATATATGTTAAGTATTTTAAAATATATATTAAATCCAATATGTATAAACATATTTATACATTATCTTGCTGCACAAGAAAAATCAGATAAAAAAAAAGTAAATGAGTAAGAAAACAAAATGCAAACGAACAACAACAAAAAGAGTGAGAATGTTATGTTGTGATCCACATTCAGTTCCCACAGTTCTCTCTCTGGGTGGATTGCTCTCTTCATCACAAGATCATTAGAACTAGCCTAAATCATCTCATTGTTGGAAAGAGTAATGTTCATCAGAATTGATGATTGTCTTATAATATTGATGTTGCTGTGTACAATGATGTCCTGGTTCTGTTCATTTCACTTAGCATCAGTTCATTTAAGTCTCTTCAGGCTTCTCTAAAATCATCCTCCTGATAATTTTTAATAGAATGATAATATTACATAACATTCATATTCCATAACTTATTCAGCCATACTCCAATTGATGGGCATCCACTCAGTTTTCAGTTTCCAGGCACTACAAAAGGGCTGCCACAAACATTTTTGCACATAGGGATCCTTTTCCCTTCTTTAAGATCCCTTTGGGATGTAAACCCAATAGAAACATTGATAGATCTATGGGTATGCACAGTTTGATAACTTTTTGAGCATAATTCCAAATTGCTCTCCAGAATGATTGGATTCGATCACAGTTCCACCAACAAGGAATTATTATCCCAGTTTTTCCAGACCCCCTCTAACATTCCATTCATCATTGTCTTTTTCTGTCATCTTAGCCAATCTGACAGGTGTGTAGTGGTATCTCACAGTTGTCTTAATTTGCATTTCTCTGATCAATAGTGATTTAGAGCACCTTCTCATATGATTAGAAATAATTTTAATTTCATCTGAAATTATCTCTTCATATTCTTTGATCATTTATCAGTTGGAGAATGGCTTGAATTTTTATAAATTAGAGTCAATTCTTTACATATTTTAGAATTGAGGCCTTTATCAGAACTCTTAAACATAAAAAATGATTTTGCAATTTATTGCTTTCCTTTTGATCTTGTCTGCGTTAGTTTTGTTTGTACAAAGCTTTTTAACTTAATATAATCAAAGTGATCTATGTGGTGTTCAATTATGAGTTCTAGTTCTTTTGAACACAAATTCCTTCTTTCTCCACAGATCTGAGAAGTAAACTATTCTATGTTCCTCTAATTTGCTTATAATATCACTATTTGTCTAAATAATGAACGCACTTAGATTTTATCTTGGTATGTGGTGTTAGGTATGGGTTGAGCCCTAATTTCTTCCAAAGATACAGAATCTCAAAGATGAACATTTGAACTCAGAATTGGGCAAGGGGAAGCCAGTGAAGCTAAGAGAGATTAAACAAAAATAACAAAACAGAATATAAAGAATGAAAGAAATGAACAGAATATGAGACAATTTTTATAAGAAAAACAACAGATCTGGAGAACAGATCAAGAAGAGAAAAATATAAGAATAATTGGACTACCTGAAAGCTGTGAGCAAAGAAAAGAATCTTGATATAATAATGCAAGAAATAATCCAAGAAAATTGTCCTGGAGTGCTAGAACATAAGGGAAAAGTAGAAATAGAAAAAATTCACCAATCACCACTTCAAAGAGATCCTTTATGGAAAACAAATAGGAATATTATTGCCAAATTTCTAAACCCCAAGATCAAAAAGAAAACTTTGCAAGAAACAAGAAAAAACAATTCAAATATGCTGGAGCTACAATTAGAATTGTACAGAACTTATAAGCAGACACAATAAAAGATCGCAGGTCTTGAAATCATATATGCCAGCAATCAAAAGAACCAGGCCTATGGCCAAAAATATCATATCCAGCAAAATTATCCATAATATTGAAGGAGAAAAAATGGATATTCAATGAATTTGCAGATTTTCAGGAGTTTTTAATCAACCAAACCTGAACACAAGAGAAAATTTAGTATATAAGAGCCAATATCAAAGATCAATTTCAAGGAACTTGATATGAACAATTTGTTTATGTTTTTACATGGAAATATATACCATATGTTTAAAACATCAGTAATTGGATAATTCAAAAGAAAGATTGAGGCAGAGTTAAGGTAAAAATAGTAATTTTATTATACAAATGAGGTGCTGAGTAGAATAGGCACAGACGCATTAGAGAGGGGAGGAGGGCTAGTAGTTCTGACAACCTACTCACATTGGGAATTAGTTTAGTAGGCAACACTCTCTCTCTCTCTCTCTCTCTCTCTCTCTCTCTCTCTCTCTCTCTCTATATATATATATATATATATATATATATATATATATATATATATATATATATACCAAGAAGGGTAAAGCATCTTATAAAACCTATAAAGAAATAAGGGCAGAGGAATAGGTGGAGAAGGAAGCAAAGAGTGGGATAAGAATGCAAGGAAAGAGGGATCCATTCATGGGAAGAGATTAAGTATTACCAAGCAAATTAAGGAGCAAAATTAAAGCAAATATTAGGGATAGGAAAGATATGTGCTGTGGTGTGATATGTATCTATGTATTTGTGTGTGTATCTATATACATAAATATAACCTTGCTTAATTATAGCCTGCTTGGGGAAGGTGGGAGATATAAAAGGAAAAAAAAAAGAGTAAAGTAAAAATAGTGCATAGCAGAATACACACTTCACTGGGAAGTGAAGAAAAGGTGAACACTCATGAATATAATTTCTTCTATTGCTATATATCCTTCCTTGGACTAATAACTTACTGTTGTAAATGCTGAATCCTCCCTAATATTTTGCTGAGCACAAGACAATATTCTGTTCTGTTTTTTTTAATATTGTTTTGTATTTCTGGTTTTTTTTCTTATTCTGTTTTTAAAAATAAAATAAATTAATTAAAAAAGAATATAAAAAGAATAAGAATCTTTCTTTTCTGTTCATATTGAATGGTTGTAATTGATGTTTGGCAATCGGATCTTGGATGCTATGCTACATCCCAAATTAAAAGTCAAGGAGCAATGAAATCTTACTTAGCTTTTGAGTGTTAAGTTAAGGTATCGAATTTCTTCCATATGACTCACTTCCTCCTACTTCATCATTTTAGCTATATGACCCCCAGGAAGCCATTAAGCTTTCATTTCCTCATCTTTAAAATAAGGATATGCCATATAAAATTGAAAATGAGGAACAAACAATACAAGTCAATTAATAAGTATCTATTAAGCACTTATGTGCCAGGACATTCTGGGACATGGTCCAAATGATAAAATATGTGGTAATTTCTTATTATTATTAGCATCAAAATTATCATCATGGTATTGTCACTTGAAAGGAAGAACAACAATTTGAATATAATATTTCATGTTTTCCCACATAAACCATTAGATTTTCAGACCTCTTTAGGCCACAGAGAAAAGCCTGGAACTCTAATTAACCCAGGATTACAGCAACGATATGTAGCAGGTACCAGTGTTTCTTCATCTTTTACCGCCTTTTGTTCTGTTTGTTAACATAATAATCTGTAACTTCAGTTGGTTCAGCACAATGGCTAATTTATGATGGGATGCTTGCTATGCTGTCTAACATACTGTTAATGTTCAAGCCAGGGAAATGAATAATCAGCAAGAAAACTTTCAGAATTCAGGTGAATGGCACTTCCTAAACTCAACTACCAAGCATGTTTTTCCTCTTCTTTCCTTTTGAACTCTCTTCTAGATCTGGGAGGTTAGATTAGCTGATAAATGGAAATCTTTCCCACCTGAATTGAATCTTCTAAATGGCCTACTATTGAAATTCCTCCAGGGCTTCAAAAATGGTCTCTCCAAAAATGGTTAGACACAATAGAGTATTCATGGATTTTGTTTCCCAAACCATGGAAGTTGAGGGGGAAAAAAGTCTTTCTGATAATATCATTCTTTTAGCTTTAATTTCTCATTAGAGAGATTGTCCCCAAAGTCTAAAGTTAGCTTTCCACAGAGTGACATCTTGTGAATACAAGCTTTTGTTCCACAGAAGTGTCTGTTCCTCTAAGAAAACATGAGGCATGGATGCCTTTATTCTGCTGATTCACTTTAGATAAGTTCATTGTCTCCCCCAAACCTTTATCATGGACATTTTACCTTGCATTGGTACTATAGCAGAGCAGCTGGATTTTTTACTACAGTCCATTTGCTGATAGAGAGAAGTCATCTGGCTCTGGTACAGTCTGGGTTCCTCCCAGTTACCCCAGAGGAATTCAGAAGACTTCACTTCCTCCTGAATATGAGGTTACAAGGCTTGAACTCCCAACTCAAAAAAAAATAGCCCAACTTTACAAATAAGGCAAAATAGACAATGATTTAACATCTACATTATGATGGGATACTTTTTTTTTTTAGCAGACCCTTAGCATAACTATTGAAAATATTGAAAAACAGGGTTAGAAAAATTCACAATTATCTAGCAGGATACATAATTTTTTTACTAGTCAGTTTTGAGAATGAAAAAAGTTTTTTTAGTTATGAAAAAAACTTTTTGTGATTTAAAAAATTGTATTTAAGTCAGAAACCAAGGAAATATTCAGAATAGCATTTATGAAATAGTTAAATGGCTTGTAGGGATGGGAATGGGGAAAGGAGAGAAGAAGATAGGAAGAAAAGAAGGGAGACAAAAAGGAAGTGAAGGAAGAGAGAAAAGAGGGAAAAAGAGGAAAGGAGGGAAGGAAGGGAAGAATGAAAGAAAGGAGATAAAAAAGAAAAGGAGAAAAGAAAGGAGAGGAGAGAGGAATAAAAGACATGGAAAGAGGACAAAAGAAGGGAAGGAAGGGAGAAGAGAAGAGAGCAGGAAAGAGGAGGAGAGCAGGGTAGAACCAAGCAAAAGAGATGAATAAGAATAAAATGAGAAGATGAAGGGATGAAAAGAGGACAATACATAGATGTCTCCCCTGTATAGATTTACTTTATTTTGGCTTTGCATAATTTAAATTGTAAAGGTGAGATTTTCACATAGGCATTTACTTATATGAATCCTTTTTAGGACAGGTGCTGAGTGTTGGAGAGAAGAATGAGGAACCACATTTATTTATTTTTGTTAAATTGGAGGGGATCTTCTGAGTAGGTTAGAGTCAATTCCCTATAAAGGACCTTGGCCCCCAAATATTTATCTAACTCTCTCCACCTAAATCTCCTTACACTAGAACTGGTATTATTTTTCTACTCTGCCATGCAAAATTCCAAATTCCTTCCCTTGTGTCTTGAATCTTTTTAGGATGACTTGGATTAAAATGTTTATACCCTCTGGAAGGATCATATCTTAAGCTGTGATCAGCTATCATCTGGAATAAGATACAAAGAAGATGTACAGAGGCAGTTTAGGAACAGAATAAGGGCATTGAAAGGAGAGGTCAAAGGACATCAAAAACAAACTTACAGTACCATAATTTTGCCTAGATTTGTTTCTGAGTGTAAGAGTTTCTGCAGAGGTGATTAACTTGTTCTCTTAGAATTTTACACTGCTCAATGATTCTCTGAATCCTCAGCTTCAGAAAGCCAGTTTTTTTCAGAAAGACAACAATCAGCATTAAAAAAAAGGGTGAGACTGAAAAACAGCAGGATTTTGTCCTGTTTATGAATGTATCACTGGTCTACTGATTCTCACGTTTCTAGCACAATGATAAAAATTAATCTGTAGTATCACTGGACATTTATAGGGAAATTCTTTTTGAATAAGATACATTACTGAAAGACTTTAGCTCATCTACATCCTAGCTCTCCCAGTTACACAACTATTGTTGTTACTAATTGGCATTCACAAGGGTGAGGGAAGGGAAGACGCTGGAGGGAAAGCAATGTCCCTCGGGTCAGGGGCTAAAATCAAAATTAGTCTCTGAATTCCTGAATCTGAACTGCTTCACTGAACATTATACCCTTGGCCTGTCATGCTTCCAGCTACTTAAGCTAGAAAAGAAATTCAAGTTTCTCTTTGTAGGCTAGTCATTTACTGTTTAATTATATATAGCAGTTCGGCTTTCAGGTTGACAGTGACATTTGTCACACTGGTACAATGACTTCCACATTTACATTAGGAAAAGGAAAGTCTGGCAGATTGCCCCAGTGGCATTGAATCTCTCTCTGTCTTTGGGCCACAATCTAAGATTCTGTAGTGAATTAAATATGGTGTCTCCTCTAGTTCTTACCAGGTCATTACTCTGGCACCCATGATTCCTATCCATTTAGCTAATAATATGAGCTTACAGACACTTTCATCAATTACTGGTTTGCCAGAAAGATGGCTAGCTAATTAACAGTTTTACTGGTCCAGTTTTACTTGGCAACATTTTCCTCCTTATATTTTATTATTTCCTTTTGACCCTTGCCAAAGCAACCCTATAAGGGTTATAAATTTAAAATTTGAGTCTCCATAATCCATTTAGCAAACAAGGGTCCTTCTTCCAGCCTACCCTTCTCTAGAAATAAATGCTTCCTTAAAGGACATTGAGGGGCTCCTCCTTGTGTGTGCCTCAAGAATTACAGTTGTCATTTCAGAGATAATGATACTTTATTCTCTTCTCCATTCCAGTAACTCAAGTCAAAAATATGTGAAGCCAGATTAATGTCAAAACTTGATATTTCAGTTTTCTTTATTGGCCATCCTCATTTATTTCACTGCTACCATCTTCACCCCAGTTTAACAAATCACTTTTGAAGCTATCTCCATCCTTGTCATCTCACCATGAATCCTGTTGATTTTTCCTTTAAAATCTTTCTAAGATTGTCCCCATCATATGTCACCTTCTTAGTACCATCAGCTTTATCTCATACTTGTTATATTGTGGCAGTCTGAAGGAAAATTTTCTTGACTCTAGGTGTCACATAGTTTGATAGAGTTTTTACCTCAAAATACTTTACCTCAGATATTAATTAATTTAGTGGTTCTGTGCAAGTCATTAATGTCTCTGGACCTCAGTTTCCTCATCTGTAAAATGAAGTTGTAATCTATGCCCTCCAAGGTTCCTTCTAGATTTAGATCTAAGAAACTCCTTTCCAGTTTATGTTGGACAATGTCCCCCAATTCAGCTTTCTAAAACAATGTGAGATTTATCATATGACTCCAATTCTTAATGAATTATAATAACCACACTGATTATTAGCTCTGTCATGAATCTAAAAATTTCAGCTTGAAATCAAAAGATCTCCACTGATTAATCAATCAGCTTTTCATTGTCAGGGCTGGCTTAAATGTACACACTTGTTTTAGCTTTTCACTTTGAACTATATGGAAAGGAGTTACTCTTGCTCTGTTGCCATGCGCTGCTCCATTGCTCAGCTTATTAGCCTTTATTTTTATCTCGTTTATAGTTCAAGGAATGTAGAAGTTATTCAGTCTATTTATATCGTTTTATAGATGAGGAAACTAAGAAAAAAAAAGAAACTCCATCTTGTAATTCAGAATATTTTCACTTGCTGTTGTTCATTCTTCCTTCCTCATCTCGGCCTCCAAGCCTCTCTGAATTCCTTCTAGTCTCAAGTAAATTATCACTTTCTGTAAGACACCTTTCCTAGTTTTCCTTATTCTTAGTATTAGCCCTTTCTGTGGTAGCAAAAATAAAAAAAAACACACACACACAAAAATAGATATTAAAGACATTCACAACAAATGCAGAATGGGTAAATAAGCTATACTATATGAATGTGATGGAGTATTGTTATAATATAAAAAATGAGAAAATGTGACAACAAAAAGCCATGGAGACACACGTAAACTGATGAAGCATGAAGTAAGCAGAACTAGAAAAAACAACTTATCGTCTAACATCAGTGTTATAAAAATGAACAATTTTGTGGACTTTTATAAAGTTAATGAATGAAGTAAACAGGCAACAAAGTTACAACAAAGAACTTTGAAAGCTTTAAGAACTTTGACCAATACAAAATTCAAGAGGATACAGGAAGAGATATGAAATTAGACTATGTAAAAACACACAAACACACATGCATATGTGTGTAAATTATCATTGAAAGAAAATTGTCAGGGAGAGAGTCATTTGTTCATTTGAAAAAACAGAGAAGTGAGTGGTGCTGCAAATTTGAAATGTTGCATGTATTTTAGATGAGGTCACTGTACTATTAGTTTACGCAACTGTTGCTTTGTTACCAGAGACCTCTCATAAAGTAGGGGAAAATATGTAAATATTTGTAATGTAAAAAATAAATCAAGAAAAATTAAAATATAAAAAATTCTTAATGGCTTTTTGCCCTAGACTACCCCCAATTTATCTGTATGTATCTTGTTTGTACATAGTTGTTTGTGTGTTGTCTCCCACATTAGAGTGAGAGTTCTTTGAAAACAAGACTTTATGGCTTGTTTTACTTTTCTTTGCATGTTTAGGTCTTAGCACACTGCCTGGCTATAGTTGGTGCTAAATAAATTCTGGTTGATTGGTTGTTCCTCTTGCCTGACAGATTTTATTTTTTCCTTTCCCTCAATTCAAATCTTTCATTACATAAAACCAGTTAAAAGTTCATCTCTAAACAAAATTTTAAAATATCTCATCTCTATATGAAGTCTCCTTTAGAATATCCCCCCTAGTCTATGCTTTCCACTCAGATTCCTTTAGCAGTTGTTGGTACCATAAGGAGTACCCTAAATATTTGTAAGATATCTTTGAATCATTGATTTAGAGTTGAAATTGACCTTAGAGTCAATTTGGAATATTCACTCATTTTACATATGAGAAAACTAAGGCACAGGAGATTAAGTGAATTACTAATATCATAAGTTAGTAAGTAGCTGAGACAAGATTTGAACATCTTATTCCATTTCTAGTGTTCTTTCCCACTATAGATTATATAGTAGAATTTTAAGCTATTTAGAAGTAATTTAAAAAATTATCCTGGAAGTATTGAGCACAGCACTACTGGTTCTTATTGTCACTAATTAATTGTTTCAGTCATGTCTGACTCTTTGTGAGCCTATTGGGAATTTTCTTGGCAAAGGTACAGGAGTGGTTTGCCATTTCCTTTTCCAGCTCACTTTACAAATGAGGAAACTGAGGCAAATAGGGTCAAAGAACTTGACCAGAGTCAACACAGCTAATAAGTGTCTCAGGCTGGATTTGAACTCAGGAAAATAAGCTTTTCTGGCCTTGTGTGACCTTCAAATAATTGCTGAAGGATGAAAATTCCATCTATTCCTAGCTGTTTTTCTTTTTTTAATTTCTTTCAATTATTTTCTTACAACTTTCACCACTGCTGGTGGCTTTTAGTCACCAGTCTTCTCTCTACCAGTTCTCCAGCCTTAAATTTATAAGTGGAGTGATTCTATGAGGAACACCAGCCAACCTGTACATGCAACAGGGGAGAGCGAAAGTAATTCCAGAAATGTCAGCACCTGTTGTCTTGCTCACCTCTCACCCAATTTTTTCTTCAGCAGAGCTGACTTTTCACTCATCTCTGACTATTGGCTATTGATGAGGTGCTAATTGATAAATCAGTTACTTGCCCAAGTAAACAGAGAAAAACCCCCACAACCTAAAACAAATGTGTTCACTAGTGAAACAGGCAATAATATTAGTTCCAAAAGTAAAATGTAATATTTCCCGGTTTTCAATAGCTACAAGTGCAATTTTAGGTAGGCAATTGTACAATTAATTTCTCTCTCTCTTTGAACAGATTTTTGAAGAATAAGATTCAATTAGGGTTGGATTTGACTTTGTTCTGATTCTTGATTTTTTTTTTTTTATTGGTACATTTCTTTTTTAAAAAATTTAATTATAGTTTTTATTTACCAGATATATGCATGGGTAATTTTACAGCATTGACAATTGCCAAACCTTTTGTTCTAATTTTTCCCCTCCTTCCCCTCCCCCCAGATGGCAGGTTGACCAATTCATGTTAAATATGTTAAAGTATAAATTAAGTACAATATATGTATATTTGTCCAAACAGTTGTTTTGCTGTACAAAAAAGAATCGGACTTTGAAATATTGTTGAAGGAAATAAAAAGTGCAGGTGGACAAAAACAGAGGGATTGGAACTTCTATGTAGCGGTTCATAGTCATCTCCCAGAGTTCTTTCGCTGGGTGTAGCTGGTTCAGTTCATTACTGCTCTATTGGAACTGATTTGGTTCATCTCATTGTTGAAGATGGCCACGTCCATCAGAATTGATCATCATACAGTATTGTTGTTGAAGTATATAAAGGTCCTGCTCATTTCACTCAGCACCGATTCTTGAATTTGGAACAGAAGTATGTCAAAAAGTAGGAGAATCTGAGATGAATTAAAAGCCCTAGACAGAATTACTGGGTAAATCATAATCAATTTATTAATTAGACTAGCAAAAATCAATAAATTGATGATCAGTGGTCTCCACAACTAAAGACAAAGACCATGCAGATTATTGAATGTTAAATATCTTTGAAAATGTGTGTGCTCCTGACAGGTGAAGATCAACCATGACTGCTGAATAACCAATGAGGGAGTAGATGTTAATGAGTCTTCAGAGTCCCTTCAAAGAACATGACTTGATCATATAACTCAGCTGCCTCCAGCAAACTGGACAAAATAATCCATCTCTACCCAGACCACTGATTTTCTCCTTCATAAATTGGGTCATCTTAAAATCTAATGGAAAGTTACAAATACAGAGGATTATTTTCAAAGGGTAAGAAGTCACCTAAACTAGAATCTATTTGTAAGATCTTCCAGTTGGGTGGGGTCTCAACAAAGATCGAGAAGCATGTATTCAGAAAATTTGAGCAATCTTATCTATCAGCAATGTGCTTCAGAGACTGGCTAAGTAATCTATTAGGACTGGTCTCTGAATGAGGAAATAAGAAGGGAAAACCTTAATCTTAATTTAACAATTGTTTACTAATATCAGAAAAAAAGAATCATTTCTCTCAGATCATTAGAGTATAGAAAAATATCCATGTCCACTTCTCTGCTTTAGATGTAACTGTCCTGAAGCTACAATAGGACCACCTACACTATATTATATAATCTTGCTTTTAAGTGATGATGAAAATAATAATAATGACATGTATATAGAGCTTTAAGACTTGCAAAGAATTTTACATATTTTATTTCATTTGATCCTTGCAGCCCAGTCAAGTAGATTCTATTATTATCCCCATTTTACAGACAAGGAGCCTGAGGCTGTGAAAGGAAAAGTGACTTGCCCAGGGTCATACAACTAGTAATTATCTGAGGAAATATTTAAATTCAGACTTTCTTGACCTCAAGCTCAGAGCTGTTAGGTGACTTTGTGAATATAAAATGGATCTGGAGTTAAGAAAGTTTGAGTTCAAATATGACCTCTGACATTTATTGGCTGTATAATGGTGGCTTAACCTTAGCCTACCTCAGTCTTCTCATATGTAAAATGGGGGTTAATAATAGTACCTACATTACAGAGATATTGTGAGAATCATATAATATGTTTGAAAAGCACTTAACACAGTGCCTGACACATAGTAGGTAATTAATAAACATATATTCCTGTTCTCTTCTCATATTCACTGGTTAACACAGATGGCTCAAAGTTAAGTTCAAGGAGCACTTCCTTCAAAAAATCTTCTCTGACCTCTATAGAACTTATATTTTGTTTTTTAAATCAGTGACTTGGTTAAGGGCAATGGTACATCTTATCTAATTTTTGGAGAAAACAAAATTGAAAGAAACAGCTAATACATTTAGTTGAATTTGATTAAATTTAATAGGGATAAAAGTGTGTTACACTTGAGTTCAAAAATACTTTCATAGCTTTTAAAAAATCAACTCAACAAAATGGAGGAAATATGTATAGATAAAAAGGATATGAAAGTTTTATGAAAGAGAACTGGAAATTTTAGTAGACTCAAAACTCAATTGTAGAATATGGTAGTGTAGAAAGGTAATATGATCTCAAATTGCATCGAGATGAATAGCTTTCAGTAGGAAGGAGCTGAAAGTCCCATTGTATGCTGTTTTTAAAAACTTCTTCTGAAATAGGGTATTTGCTTTTGAAGGCACATTTTATGAAGGATATTGGAAATTTGGATCACATCTAGAGAAAAGCAATCCATATAGTGAAGGTCCTTGAGCCCATGGATTATGAAGACCAAGAAGAAACATTTATCCTGGAAGAAAGAAAAATAAGATGGGAAATGGTAGTTGCCCTCAAGAATTAGAAGGTTTTTCATCAAACAAATGTTTACCTCCTGAGGGCACAACTAGAAAGGATGGATGGATGTTGCAGTCCAGATTCAGTGTCAGGAAAAATTATACTAACAATTAGGGTTTTTCCAAAGTAGAATGATACTGCTTTGGAGGTAGTGGGATGCTGTCTCCAGAGATCTCCAAGTAGCAAGCTGGATGCTAATTTATAAAGCATTTTGTAGTCTATATGCAGGTTCTTTTATAGATTGAGGTAGGCTGTAGGTCCCTTTCAGTTATGAAATTCCATTCTATAGTAGTTTTCCTTCTCTATCCCTATACTGCTTATTGTCTGAACTATCCATTGGCTTTTATTTCATATTTCATGAATTCATCATAAATTCTATAGTAAGTCTTTCCAATAAGACTTCCCAACATAAGTGCAGAGTTTCTCTTTTATTTTAGTGTCTGTATGATGGAGCAAAATTCCTTGAATCTAGTTGTTGTTCAATAGATATAGAATCCTCAACATAGATCACTTATGAAAAATTTCCCACTGGGTTAAGGGAAGCAGCAAGCTCTCTTTGTTAGCTCTTGGAGCTCAGACCCTGATTTATCTTCATGTCTCTATGGCTGATTCTTGTACAACTTAGCTAATGACAAGGCTAATTAGTAAGTTGCTTCCCCCATATATCACATTCTTCCTTTGTTCCCAGCAACTTTGTTCTCATCTCTTTAGGACATTTCTCTTCACATCCCATTAATAACTATGGCCTCCCTCAACTTCACCAGTGGATTGGCAGAATAATTGGAATCCCTTTCCTACAGGCGTCACAGAGAACTGATACTGCCCCAAATTAATTAGGCAACTATGAAAATCCAGCACTTCTAATTTAGGATGAAGACAAATAAAATGAGGAGGGAATGATTTCATATTCACCAGGGGAAACAGTATTTTTGCTGTCTTCATATAGATATATCCAGAATGCTGAAATGCTGATTTGTCCTGTTTTCCAAAGAATAATACTTTTTTTTTCTTTTGTACACATACATTACCCTGAGCAAGTCCCTTTTGAAAGTTTGCCTCCAGATATAATTTCCAAAATGAAGAAATTAAGGTTCCAAGCCATTGTGTGATGGACCAAAAGATATGCATGTCAAATGAAAATAGATAATTGTGATCTTGGTCTTTACTCCACCCAAAAGTCATTGTTCCATTATCATTTGTACTTTTATCACTGGATTGTTGTGAACATCAAAGGAGAAAATGAATGAAAATATCTTTGCAAAACTTAAAGTGCTAAATAAAATTCAATTATTATTATTGTTTTTGCTGTTTATTCAGTATACATTCTCATTCAAAATTCTGTACAAAACAAAGATAGAATAAAGCTTTTGCTTTTGAGAACCTTACATTGTTGGCATGACAAATCTCTTAATGCTCAAGTGCTCTGTCCCCTTTTCTTTCTTCCATTTGCTCAAAACATAGAAAAAGAAAAACTCGATAGAAAGTATGGGTCAATTCTGCTTTCTCCTGCAGCCTGGTGAGATGTAAGCTTTAGAGCCAGGGTTTAGATACCCTTTCCACTAATGAGTAATGTATCGTTTAAATTTACTGTGCCTCAATTACTTATTTCCTTTAAAAATATGAAAATAATTGTTTTATATGACAGCTAAAAGGCTAATAAAATAGCACAGTAGATAGAATATTGAAGTTAGGAAGATATGAATTCAAATTTTGCTTCATGAGGCCAGGTGACTTAATCTCTTCCCACTTCAATTTTTTTTCCTTTTAAAAAATTGGAGAAATAATAGCACCTACCTCTCAGGGTTGTTGTGAGAATAAAGATATATTTATAAAGTTTTCTGCAACTTTAAAATATTATCTGAATGCTAATTTTTATCATGTATGTATATATATATTTTGTTAAACTGAACTGAACCAAATCATATTGTCTTTAAATTTATTGAAATCTAGTTCTTGATCTCTTTGTCATTATTTATTTTCTCTTAGTTTTGCATCTTCTAGAAATTTAATATATACCATTTATAACTTTTTCTAAGTCTGGTGAGTAATGTGTTTGGGTATGGTTGAGTGATCTTTTCTTGATCACTTCTACTACCTCCCGACATTTCCTTCAGTTTTCTTTGCCAAAGAATAAGAGGAAGGAGAAAGAAAGAGAGAGGCAGGAACAGATGGAGAGACAGAGGGAATGAAACAGAAAAAGATGCAGAGAGAAAGAAGTGGAGTTTCAGAGAGAGAGAGAGATTGAGAGAGAGAGAGAGAGAGAGAGATTGAGAGATTGAGAGAAAGAGAGAGAGATTGAGAGAAAGAGAGAGAGAGAGAGAGAGAGAGAGAGAGAGAGAGAGAGAGATTGAGAGAGAGAGAGGGAGAGACAGAGAGAGAGAGAGAGAGAGAGACAGAGAGAGAGAGAGAGAGAGAGAGAGAGAGAGAGAGAGAGAGAGAGAGAGAGAGAGAGAGAGAGAGAGAGGGAGAGAGAGAGATTCAGACAGACAGACAGACAAACAAAAAGCCAAAGGGATAAAGATAGAGAGAAGGAGGAAGGAGTTACATAACCTGTCAATCACTTAACCAGATGGAGAACTTTAGTATGTTTGATTCTCATCATTCAGAGTAAATATGTTCTATAAAGTTGCCCCAATACTGAATTAATAAAATCTGAACTGCTCCTAAGGGAAATACAAGGTTAGGTTCCTGTGAGTCTCTGGTCACGACATTTACTTTAGTATTTTCAAAAATGGCTTCACGTACACAGTGGTGAATTTTCTCTTCATTTTTATGGATGTATCATATTGTTGATTCATTGACATTGAACTCATGGCCAACAGCACTATAATTCATGCCTAAATGAAGCTTATCTAATACACTTATTTTCTCTTGAAGTCATTTATAACCTTCTTGTGCTTAGGAACCAGATACCACTTCAGCCCTACTCTTGGGGGCAATTTTAAACAGAGAAATCAAAAGCAAAAATCACACAAAAAATGCAAAAAAGTACATCTGTTTATAGGATGAGAGCTTCAATGGGAAGAATGAATATTGCAAGGTTGGACTTCATTCAGGAATAGTCTTTCCTTTTAGTGTAGAGCAAAGTGCCTTGAATCTAGTTGTTATTCAATAGGTATGAATGACTCAAAGTTTTCATTCCTTTGCATACTTTAGTGAATTACCCAGAAAGCACCTTATGCATTGATTTTGGGATTACAAATATATTTTACCAAGTAGACAAATTTTAAATACAGAATCTGCGAATAATGAGAAGTGATGGTATGTCAAATGACATACTCCAGAGAGTATTCCTTATAAGTACTCTTCTTTTCCCCAACTTGTCCTGGATTCAGTGGCAATCTGGAGGGTGTAGTGTGGAATATACTCAAAAATTACCAAAATGGAAAATCTCAATTTCAATTAATTTACCAAGGCTCCAATCCATGGGCTGGCTTTCCCTCCCAATTATATCTTTCCCTTCACCCCAGTTTATAGGATTCTACATTTTACTTTTAATGATATTGAGATTCATTAATTTATTATTTTTATTCATTAACATTTATTAATTTATATATAAATTATTATATTACATATAAATATGTAATATAATTAATATAAATTAAGATTTATTAATAACCACTAGAAAAGTAAATAAGCATTATGAAAAATTAATAATGGATTGCAATGAAATTGTATCTAGAATCCTTGTTTCCCTTCTTTCCTCAATGGTCCTACTATATGGTCTGAGAGAAAGGGAAGGGCAAAGGATTGAAATGTAAAAAACAAAAAACCAAATAACAAAAAACAATGGAAAAATTTCTAACAATCTCATGAAGAAACAAGAGTAAAAAGAATCTGTAGACCCTCTTCCTATTTCAGTAACTGCTACAAGTAATTTATCTTTGATTTCTCTTCTGCTTTCTTGTCCACTCTCCAACTCCTCTGGACATCTTTGCTTGCTTTCATCTTCTTCACTTCTCCTTGTGTCCATGAATGCTCCAAAGACATTCCAATTCATGCCTCATTTTTCTTTATTCATTGTTCTAGGGGGCTAACCTAGAACCTTCTCTATACTGTTTGCCTCTGCTTTGGAGGAAAAGCGTTTTCTACCTTTTTCCAATTTTGTAGCCCATGCTAAAATCCTATGTAGAATCCCCTCCAAGGCTAAAGGAATTGGAAATCCGATCACTTTGGAAAGATATGCTCGCACAGGTTTTTTAACTCATCAAGTTCCTATGACTGTTGTCCTCTCAAGTTTTTCTAGATCTCTGAAAGCCAGGTTACTTTGATAAAAATGTCAGACAACCTGAGTCCAACCAATGCACTCATTTACAAACCTCTCCCAAAATGACTAAAAGATCATTCTATTCACACTTCTACATCTTTTCTGTAAGCCATGGACTACTAATCTTGTGACCCTGGCAAGTTCAACAATTTTTAATTAACAACAATAATAATAATTCTAAAATATAACATTTGAAATCTTTATCCTTATTTATAATTTACAAAGTTGTCTATCATATATCTACGTATTTATCTGAGATATTTGTGAAGTACTTCACAAATCCTAAAATCTTATATAAATATTTTTCTAGCTATTATTATTTATTATTTTACTCAATCTTCTCAACAATCTTGTGAGCTTAAGTACTACAGATATTATTACCCTCTTTTTACAGATGGGAAAGGTGAGACTCAGAAAGACTTAGGTGACTTGCTTATGGTTGCATAGGTAAGTATCCAAAGCAAAATTCAGATTCAGGTTTTTCATCATTTTCAGCAGAGTAAGTTTTCTCTATTATGCTGCTTCTTAAACTTGCCAGGACTCAGTTTCCTTATCTATAAAACATGGGGATTGAATATGCTGCTCTCTAATGTTCTTTGCAGCCTGAATATTTCATGATTCTTTGATTTCTGATCTTAACATTTTAATTGGAGAACTGGGCAAGAACCAGGTCTGTAAGTCTATGAAGGTTTGCAGTATGCCTCCTACAACATTCAAGCCCTATGTGGTATTACTCATTGTGTATCCTGGATCCACAATGTTTAAAACATTCTAACTTAATTTAGGTTTTCCCCCCAATGATATCCTAGCAGCTTTTCTTTTGGCCATTAAATACCACTTTTCATCACAAAAAGCTTCATCTTTGAATTTCTGAACATTAATCACTATTGTCTTAATAAATTGTTGGAAGGCAAAGCAATGACTCAGAGTTCAAGAAAAAAAAAAAAAAGCAGGACTAGGGAAACTGCATGAATAACCCTGTTGTAACTAGCATAGTGTTAAAGGAAACGCTGAGACTTTTTCTTCATTATTCATCTGGTTTTTTCTTTTGAAACTGGTACTTTTGTAAGAGGTAGTTAGAGGGCAGCTAGGTGGCGCAGTGGATAGAGCACCAGCCTAGAAGTCAGGAGGGCCTGAGTTCAAATCTGGTCTCAGACACTTAACACTGCCTAGCTGTGTGTCCCTGGGCAAGTCACTTAATTCCAATTGTCTCAGGGTAAAAAAAAGAGGTAGTTGCCAGTGGGTATACAGAAAGCATCATTTAATAATCTTAAAAACAAAAATACAAAAATACAAAAATACAAAAAAAAAAAAAACCAAAACAAAACAACAACTGGAAACAGATGAGATCTTGGATAATTAAGTGGGAGAGAAAACCTGAATGGCTGATAAGATTATAATACAGAGCAAGAGGGAAGGGTGCTAAGCCCAGATAGGGATCAATCAGCCTCAGTCCCCCAAATTATGATGTTAAGGCCACCTAGGTCAAATTTTCCCTATGAATTTGACCATGGCCGATCCATCTTTGCAAAGATGACTATTATTATTGTTAATGATGGCTGTTATTATTGTTGTTAATTATTAACCCATCTTTGGCTTAGCCTACCACAGTATTCTGAACTAGCTCATTTAGGATGCTAAAATCCTTTTAGGGTTTAGCCTGCCAGTCAATGGCATATTCCGAGTTCATGATGTATTCTCTTTCTTCTGGTTAATTGTGAGTTCCACTGGGGAATTTGTCTTTTCCATTGTGAATTGTTAAAACCCCTTTCCTTGCTAATTATAGACTCTCCTGATACTGTTTCATATCTACCACTCCTGGTGTCTATTTTACCTCTTCATTTTGTCTGTAACTTCTCATAAATAAAAATACTTTTTGACAGGAAGAAAGCCATTGTGAATTTTTCATATGTAAATTTCTACTGAATGCCATCATTTGGTGCCAAATATTATCATTTGATGCTGGATCCCAAACTTATCAAAAACCAACTTTAAAAACCTAAGGGAGTTAGCTGATCAAAGGAGATCTTGATCAATTTCTTAAGTTCCCAATCAACTGATGTGGACTTATGTTTGAAAGGCATTTCCCACAGAGTTAGACCTGGCTGTAGTGTCTTGCTGAGAGGATACTAGGAAATCTTTGGATTGGTTATCATTGGTTATGGAGAATCTAAGGACAAATATTCTTGCCAGAAAAATGATTCCCCACATTACTCACTGATCTCTACTGGCATATAAAAAAGAAAGAGTTTAGTCTTTTTTTCTTGCTGCTTTCTTTCTCTTGCACTTCCAAATTTGAGTACATCAAAGGAGAGAAAAGGTATGCAATTCCTTTCTCCAACAATAGTTAAACAAGTTTCTGGGTTATTCTTTCTCTAGTAGTAAGTTCTGCAACTTTTATGAGACCATCCTCATCCCACAAAGTCCTGTGCCTGTGTCCTTCTCTCTCAGAACCCCCTCCCTGCTCTCAAGGGCTTCTAGGGTGAGAACTGGACAATGGGATGACTCCTGTTCTTCTCCAAAACCTTGTCCTTCATGTCCTCTGTGTGGTTATAGGTGCTATCCTTAGAGAAACAGCTTACTATGATACATACAGCACTGCATTGGTTGTCAGGAAGCTGTGGTTTCAAATCCTACACACACACACACACACACACACACACACACACACACACACACACACTAAATTAGCTATGTGACTTGGACAAGTCATTTAAATTCTGAGAATCTGTTTTTCCTTGGGAGTTGAATTCTATGACCTCTAAAATACTTTTTGATCCCATATCATCCATAATCCTTGAATCCCTTCTCAATTGAATTTCCTCCAAGCATAATTCCAGCTAGTTATGTTCTTAAGAACCTTCACCATATAAGAGATTTTTTAAAAAAATCCTAATTTCCTTTTATAAATTAATATTATGGTTGGTTCTAAAGGGTTGTTTAAAACCTCCTTGAAGTTATTTGTTCTTAGGTACTATCTCTCTTTAGAACACAAAATTCCATAAGTTTGCTACCTACTTTATAATGTAACATTTCTTCTTTGTGTTCACTAATACCTGGAAAACAAAACAAAGCAGCATAGTTCACCTTTTTGTAGGCTCTTTGCACTTAGCATAGTGTTTTCCTCAAAATAGCCTTGTAAAACATATAAAGCAAAGTATGTCATTCTTTTGCCAAACATTGATTAAATGACCTGTCCATGGTTGTACAATTAGTAAGCAAATCTGAAACCAGATCTTTATATGCCAAGTTTGGTGATTTTATTATTAAAATTTTAAGAGATGCTCCTATATTCCATCACATCAGGAATATGTCCATGCCCACTTTATTTGGATGCGTTCTGATTTTATAATCTTTCATTATTTACTATCTCAGTTTTTATTTCTCTAGAATGGAGGTTTAATTCTTTTAGTCCTCATGTAGCACCAACTTCTCCACTCTGATCATTGGGCAAAATGGCTGCTCCAAATGCTAATGTGACTTTAGTCTGATCTAAAATTTTGGATTATACATTGCCCTGATTAAAGCTCAAATATTATTCTCTGTTCTGGGTTTTATCTTTTAGGAGGAAGGATGGCCTTGGCAAACTGAGATGTGGGGGACCAGGATGATGACAAGACTGGAATGCACTCCATACTTTCCTAGAATCTATAGAAGCAACTGAGTATATTTAATCTCTAGAAGAGATGACTTGGGTATGAATGTGGGGGTGATGAAAAGGTAGAATAGCTTTCTTCAAACATTTGAAAGGTGGTCTTGTGAATGAAAGAAGGATTACACTGATTCTGTTCATCCTCAAGGAAGCAGAACTCTTAAGGAGATAGACTTTGACTTAATGTAAGGAAAATCTTAACAATTAAGGTTGTTCAAAAATGGTAGGTTGCCTTAGTAGGTGTTGATCACTGAGAACTTTTAAGCAGGTTAGTTAACACCTGTGGGAGATATTTATAAAAGACATTCCTTTTTAGATATAGATAGCTGGGGATGTCTTTTCCAATTCTGAAGTTCTTTTATTCTGTGTACTAGTCTCCCCTTTTTAATGTTTCCTTTGGGATATGGTAGTCAGCATGTAACATGGAATTACAGATATATGTGCATTATATAACCGTACAAGGTTGAGGTTTTCCTTTCTATTTTGTTTTTCCTACCCTTCCTAACAATATTTAGCATAAGATAAGTCTAATCATGAAAGAATAATTTATTTCCCTTCACTGTACCATATTCATGTTCTTTGCTGAGTTTGTAGGATTAAATGATGTGTCTCTTAGCATTGGTATTCAGAAGGTCCTACTAAATTCACAACTAGAGGGTCAAATTAGGTTATTTATTAAGTGAGAAAGACATGCAGGAACATATGTCATATCTGCTATACATTCACCCTTGAGTTACAGACTCTTTAATTTCTAGAATATGTAGCTGCACAAATATTACTCTAATGTTTTTAAATGTATAAAATAGAAAGTAAAGCAGTTAAATTCAAATAAAGATGCCATTTTTTTCATTTGATTTCACTGTACTATCTTTGAACTTCCAAGGGTTCATGGACTCCAGCTTAAGCATCCACTGATCTATCCTCAACATTATGAATCTGAGGACCAGAAAGATAAGTTAAATGACTTGTGCTTGTCCAAACTCATATGGAAAGTAACTCGTAGATTTCAGTTCCAAATCAGGTATTTAGACTCCAAATTCAGTTCTTTTTCTATAATACTATTCTGGAGGCAAGAGGAAGAGACTCTATATTGTTCTGGAAAAGAGCAGGATCAAAAGAGGGAGAAGATTGCTCCATGGTATGTATGGGATAAAGGTAACTGTCAACAAAGAGATCTACTTAATTTTCTCAGTCTAGGACTAACAAAATTGGTAAAAAGGTAATTGCTATTTAATAAACATAAGGAAATAAGAAGGCACCCAGCTGTCCTTGATAATATCAAATTCACCTGAGATAGACCAATTTAAAAGTCAAACACAGATGACTGCTAAGTAGGACTAACCCAGAATATCAAACTGAATCTGAAATCCCCTGCTAGAGGGGAAGAAATATTTTAATTTGCTTTTGTCATCTGGGGAGAAAAGAAAGACAACTTTGTTTTCCTTTATGGCTAGTATGGCAGGAGAAATTTGCAAGAACAAAACCATAAATATTAGAAGGGAATCCATGAGTGCAAAATTTTCATTAAATGCAAATTAATTTAATGATAAAGCCATTCTTGCCAGTAGGACACTATCAGAGTGTCCCCGAAATTAGTTCTAGGGTTGTGCTGCTAACCATTGTTATTGAATAAAGAAACGGATGGTATGATTACAAAATTTACAGAGGATACAAATCTGGGAGGAAGAAGCACAATACTAGATGACAGGTTCCAAACAAATATTGACAAGCCAGAGCCCTGGGAAGAATTTAATGAGGTAAAATTCAATAGGGAGAATTCCTGTTGAGTTAAAAAAAATCAAGTTCCTAAATACAAGATGGGGGAAACATGGTTAGACAAAGAGATCTGGGGGTTGTAATAGATTAAGTCCCATATATTCAATTCAATCTTGGACTACATCAAGAGAGGGATAACTTCCAGGAATGAAGAAATTATAATTCTACTGTTCTCATTATATCACATATTTGCTACATTGTGTTTTTGGGGTCATATCTTAGAAAAGACATTGATAAGCTAAAAGGGGCAACTAGGATACTGAAGGGCCTTAAGCTCAGTTCATATAAGATTAGGTTGAAAAAATTAGGGATGTTTAATCTGGAGAAGATGGAAGATAGGCATGCTGAGTCTTTTCAAGTATATAAGGGACTGTAATGTGGAAGAGTAATTCTTTTACTTTGTGTCACAAGGCAGAACCAGGAATAATGGCTAGATGCTACAAGAAGGAAAAATTTAGTTTCTATAATAGGAAAAAATATTTTTAAATTAGAGCTATCTAAAAATAGCATGGATTGTTTAGAAGTAGTGTCTTCTTCTTGGATATCTTCAAGTGAAGCCTGAATGTCGACTTGTTGGATATGTTGTAGTGGAAATTTCTTTTCACTTATGGATTGGGCTGCCTGAGATAAGGTCTTTTCCAACTTTGAAATCCTGTGACTCTGTGATTGGTTAGGTCTGATCCTTAAACCCCAGAGAGCCTCAACAAGGACTTACAGTGAAACTCCCAAGGTGCTCCCATTAGCTTTTCAAAGATTTATAGGCAGAAACAGGAATGAATTGCTCTCCACCAACTTCAATCTTGCCTCCCTCTCCAGAGGCTCCCCACTCTCACTTTTCCTGCTGGGCTAGGATGTTCGGGATTATTTGCACTACTCGGTCCTGTGTTTCATAGCATGACACAGTTTGTGAAAACACGAGCTTTGGCCACACATTGTGAAACTGTCATTTTTCTTCCCCCCATCATGTCTCACAGGGGAGTTTTAATTGTAGCAGTTGCCAGTTTCTATCTTAGCTCGATGATGTCTCCACATTCCTGCTTGCAGCTGCTCTTCCAGGGCTGATGTTTTAACACCTGGTTCAATATTTACCTGTGAGGGCCTCCGAGCTTCTCTGACATTATTCCCGGAATGAAGCTGTCCAGCAAATGACACTCTGGGGACTGCTATTTAGCACTCCAAGCACTGATCACTCAGTACAGATGGACCTTTCCAGAAGCATTCTTTTAAGTACCATATTTTTAGGACTAAAGCACAACATAGTCATTCCTAGGACTCCTGGAGACATAAACACAAAGAACATAAAGAATTAATTAAAAACAGCAGCGGATTGTGAGCCATTGGGTAATGGAACATCAGACACTGATTTTCTGAATCTTCTCTCCTCCTACTTACAAGGAGGAAGAAACAATGAAATACAATTCTGAGTTTGATGTTCTCTAGCTCTAATTGCCACTAATGTCAGAACTGACAGAGATGCCCAAGTGCCTTTTGTGGCCTGTTCCATCCATTGGTCTCTGACTCCAGATATAGTCAAAATAAGGGAATTCTTTTGGCTTGGACACACTGTTTTTTGAGGGGTTGTAGAGAGAGATATACAGACTTGACTTGAAGAAAGCTGATCCAGCCTACAAATAATCCTGACAGACTGGGTCAGGTTTTTGTTCTGTGTAATTATAATGACTTTTCTATTTGTTCAAACATCTTAAACTGCTTTTCCCTTATATTGGAATTGCACTTGAAAGTCCCCCCTGGAGTGTAGAAAAAATTGTCTCATCTTCATGGAACATGATACCTTGTGGGTCAAAAAGATCCTTCACCAAGGAGTATAAGGAAGATTCATTCTTTATAGCATCTTTTATGAGCACTTCCACAAAGGAGCAGGAAGAGAATTTGGATCTTCAATATAAAGGGCATTTGGTCCTCTGGCTTGTTATACATGGAAAAGTCCATAATATTTGAGTAAGATAAATGTGATACTACCTATAAAAAAATTGCAGGTGGGATTCTTTATCTTTCAAAGTTTCATCTCGGGTCATAAAATTAAATGAAGTTTATCAAGAAAACGAGAAGAGAAAAGCAGGTGCTGTTACAATGGGGCTTATTGGTGGAATAGTCAACCTTCCCCTTTTCTCCATCATCTTCTACCTGTCTGCTTTATGGAGCTTTCTCCTCACTAAGAACTTTATTCAAGGACAGACAGGGAAACCCAAAAGAGATTCAATTTAAGTTAATTGCTTACTTTATAAATCATTGGTAGTTTAGGGTCTTGCTTTTTTTTTTAAGTATTGTATTCATTTTTTTTGTAATGCTTGCTTCTTTTTCATGTGGCTTATTGAGATTTTACCAATGACAAATTGAGTTTTTCCAGAATTCTTTAATTTTTTATTGGTTCAGAAATCTGATCTGAATCTAGGAAAAATTTGGATCAGTTAAATCATTCAGATTGGGAACTGTCTCAAAAATGTTTTTATATCTAACTTTGTATCCAGAAGTTATCTTTCTTTCTCCTCTGAAATGCTACAACTCTGTGTATACGACAGTCCTTTGACAACTCTCACACACTGTCTTGTATCATTCTCACTAGATAGTAAATTCCTTGAGGAAATTGATTCATCTTTCCATCCTTTAAAAAAAATTATTGAACTAAATACAAAATTAAAAAAAAAACAAAGACAGAAAAGGAAAATAAACAAACAAAACAAAACACTATCCAGGTGCCCAGCAGAACATCAGGGAATATTCAAAATATGTAAAAAATAAATTTCCATTTCAATAAAGCATACATAATGATAGAAGAAATTATATTCATGAGTGTTCATCTTTTTTTTTTCTTTGCTTCCTTGTAGGTCTTTATTTTTTTTCTGCTGAGCACTTTTTAGGTTATTTTTTTTTGCTCTTTCATCCCATGCACACTTCCCTCAAACACACTACAGTTAATCACAGATATATTTATATATACATAAACACACACATACATGTACAGCATATATACCACACATGTGCATATATGAATAGATATATACATATAAATATATCTATATACACACATACATAGATCTACATGTATATACACCTATATATACTCAGGCACACATATATATGCATATATATATACACACATACACACATACATATGCATTTACTGATATGTAAACATTCAGCTAAAACAATATTAATATGATTGGATATAATATAGATTTCTCTCTTGATTGAATCTTTAAGTTTGACTTTGTCTAAAATCAATGATTACTAGCTCTACTTTTTTTTTCTAATAAATTCTACTCCTGATCCTTGTTATAGTGTTTCTGCATATCTTTTATCTCTTATTTCCTATCCCCATCTTTCTGTTCTTTGGTATATGCCAAGAATTTCATAAACATTTTTTTCAATGAATTAGTTCAATTTTAATAGTTGGACATAATGAAACCTCTTCAGACTTCCATGTAATACTGGACTGATAGAAGAATTAAATCAATGAACTAAATAATTTCAAAAGAATTAAATAAAAAGTTAAAGAAATTAGATTTAGTTTCTGCTTGGTGTTTTCTCACAAAAGTTTATTGGACCTATGGAGATTTCCATATTTGTTGAAAGGGAAAATTGGTTTCAATTTTGCCAGCAATAGATATTGAAAGGAATTACTTCAGTCCAGATCCACCATGATTAATACAAAACCTAACAAAACAAATATACATCTGACACATCTGAGCTGAAGTGAATCTGTTCCCTTTTCCATCTGCAGGTCACAGCTGGAAACAGCTGTGAAGGGCACTAGCTAATTCAAGGTGAGTATACATTACACAGGATTTAACGTTAGATAAACGGCATCCACAGCTGCAAATCACCAACTACTTTAAAGAAAAGTCTCTAACCCAAGCCAGAATTGACACAGTGTAAAACCAGCTTTTGCACCTGCAGAATGGTTTTTAAACTATAACTTTTATTGTTGTCTAAAAGCACTCAAGTTCCTGGTTCACTTTCTTTTTCTTGACCTAATTTAAAGAGTGTCAAGTTGGGTGTGTGGATTAGGAACATGTTTGTCAATTAGCAAGCACCACTGCATGCTCTGGCCACAAAGTTCGAAAGCACTGGGCATTAAATCTGACTAAGACTTAAACAAAGAGATTGTCTTTGGCTTCTGGATTCTTTATGGTATATTTGTACTGTCCACTCTACTGTATTTTTTTTTTTTTTTGTCTTTGGCCATTTCAAAGTTACCCTTCAAAAATATAAAAAGCATCACTGACCTGTAGAAAAAGTTCTATATTAAAACTTGGAAAAAACTTACTTAGTTTGAAATTTAAACTAGGAAAGGCCTTAGAATTCATTAGTCCTAAGCCCTTTTTTTATATATATATAAGGAAACAGCACAGAAAGTGTAAATTATTTGTTTAGTAATAGAGTTACATTCTGAACTCAGTGATCTTTCCACTGAACTATTAAATGTTTCTTGAGGTATAACATCAGAGAATTTATATCACTTGCCTGTGTTTGTTTTCTCAACTGTAAAAGAAAATCATAATGCCTATCGTTTTTTCTCATTTCATTAGTGTAGTTCCAGATTTGGCTCCTGTATACTGAGAAGTAAATTGTCCTCTATTTAAGGAAAAGCCTGGAGAAACCAATCCTTACTTGTTCTAGTAATAACACGTGAACTGCTAAGCATGGGACTAGTTACTGGTTCTTTGGACTCTCATATTTTTGTGGATGTTGTCTAGGAGTGGATTAGTAAATGTTTAACAATTGGCTCTCTGAAGGAAAAAAAAAATGCCCTGCCCACACCTTTAAGCTTAATTTACATTATCAACATTTTCTCTATTACTTTCTTAAGTATTAGCAATCCACAAAACAGTAAAACAAGTTATATTTGTAGCTTTCTTATTTTTGAGATATACATACTCATAATGAAAATTTAACAATTAGCTCTCCAACACAAACTTGGTATTACCACTGTTCAACAACCCTTTCCTCTTTGAGCATAATTTTTAAAACAATTTTTTTTAAAATTTTGAAGTCACTTCTTTGATTCTATTCCTTGGGAAAAGGTTTTCCTTCCAAATCTGCCTTTGGAAGATACAAAAGAGTGATGTGAGGTGATCACATAGAAAAGTTAATTCCCAGTTCACTTTCAACCTTTCCTTTCACCATAAGCTTTGAAGCTTATCTTGTCTAGGACCAATCCAGATCAAACGTTTCTTTCTCCGCTTTTGAGAAAGTATAAAATATGAATGGATGATTATGGCAGAAACTAGGCAATGACCAACACCTAACATCCTGTATTAAGATAAGGTCAAAATGGGTTCATGACTTAGACATAAAGAACGATATTACAAGCAAATTAGAAGAATAAAGAATAATCTACCACTCAGATCTGTGGGGAAGGAAGGAATTTATAGCCAAAGATGACCTAGACTATATTATGAAATGCAATATGGATAATTTTGATTATATTAGGTTAAAAAGTTTTTTATAAACAAAACCAATGCAGACAAGATTAGAAAGGAAGCAGAAAAATGGAGAAAATTTTTTTTTTTTATATTCCAGGGGTCTGATAAAGGCTTCATTTTGTAAAATACATAGAGAGCTGACTCAAGTTTAAAGAATATAAAGCCATTCTTTAATTGATAAATGGTCAAAGGATATGAACAGACAATTTTCAGATGAAATTAAAATCATTTCTAGTCTACAAAAAAGCTATTGCTATTACTATTGACCAGAGAAATGCAAATTAAGACAATTCTGAGGTACTACTACATACCTTTTATTGTGCCACAGTTTCCCTAAATTGTCCTGCCTCAGTTTCTCTAAATTGTTCTGCCTCAATTCCCCTAGTTGCAAATCATACTCCTTTTGATCAATAGAAACTGATATAACTTAGAGCTGGCTACTCTAGGTTATAAACTATAAATGTGTAAATTCAAAATAAGGGGAAGTTCAGACTTCTTGGATCTTAACACCTCCCAAGTTATCAAGAATTTTTTGGTCCTCACACCCTATCCTTTCAGAACCAGATTGATGGTCTATTCCAGCTCTCAGTGGTCAGAATCCACCTCTTGCCTTGTCTACCCTGGTCACTTAGAGCCACTTGTATATATTCATGGGAAACTCACATTCCCTGCTGGATGTGTTGAGACATCAGCTCTGAGGGCAAGATGGATCCTGTTTTGCCCCCAACACAATCTCTCCCTCTTAAATAAAATATTAAAAACTCTCTAATTTCTATCTTGCTTCAGTTTCTCCAGCATTACACTTTCATATTGACTAAGATGACAGGAAAAGATAATGATAAATGTTGGAAGAGAAGTGGGAAAACAGGGACACTAATACATTGTGGGTGGAATTGGGAACTTATCCAACCATTCTGGAGAACTATAGCCCAAAGGGCTATCAAATTGTGCATACCCTTTGATCCAGCAGTGTCTCTACTAGCCCAGTATCCGAAAAAGATCACAAAAAAAGGGAAAAAGACTCACATATGCAAAAATGTTTGTAGCAATCCTTTTCGTAGTGGCAAGAGACTAGAAACTGAGTGGATACCCATCATTGGGGAATGTTTGAATAAGTTATGGTATACGAATGTAATGAAATATTATTATTCTATAAGAAATGATCAGCAGGATGATTTCAGAAAAGGTCTGGAGAAACTTATCTGAAATGATGCTAAACGAAATGAGGAGAACCAAGAGAACATGGTACACAGCAATAATAAGATTATGCAATGATCAGTTATGAAGGACATGGTTCTTCTAAGCAATGAGGTGATTCAGTCCAATTCCAATAGATTTGTGATAGAAAGAACCATGTGTACCCAAAGAAAGGATTCTGAATGTGGATCACAACATAGCATTTTCACCTTTTTTGTTGTTCTTTGCTTGCTTTTTGTTTTCTTTCTCATTTTTTCCCTTTTTTGATCTGATTTTTCTTGTGCAGTATGATAATTATGGAAATATGTATAGAAGAATTGCACATATTTAAGATATATTGGATTACTTGCTATATAGGGGAGGGGATGAGGGGAAGAGAGAGAGAAAAATTTGTAACATAAGGTTTTGCAGGGGTGAATGTTAAAAGCTATTTTTGCATATATTTTGAAAATAAAAAAAAACACTATTATTTAAAAATATGAATTAATGAATTGTTTCATTTTCATGGTTCCCATTCTACTACTGTTACAAGAAATATCTCAGCAATTATTTTTTTAAAAATCTATTTTTTTCCTTCAATTGTTATTCTGTTGTGTGGCTTCTCCCTCTTCCACTATCCTAAAAAATACATGTATAGAGAGCAGCAACTTTGTAATTGATCATTTTATTCAGAGAAACTATGAAACAGAAAGCTAAACAAACTCTGGATCATGAAACAAACACATTTCTCTCTCCAGAGAGAAAGAAAGAGGGGTAGGACTAGAATAAATAAGGGAAAGAACAGATTTCTGATTCTGTCCCAATGGCATAAATGTCTAGTCAATCTGTGTCTGCTCCACGTAGCTTCCATAGAACAATTGCTTCATCATAGTATCCCTAGGAGGTTTTTTGGATGGTGTTGACAGTGAACTGAGGCATGTGACCTGGGCAAGTGCCTAGCAAACTCCATTACAATAATAGCAATGGCAACAGCCTTTGTGATAGTATTGGCAAGCAGTGGCTGAGCCCAGAATTAGTCCTGTGCTGAGGCTCCCAATATGCTTATTCCTACCTTATCTTCATTCCGGTTCTGAAGTCTTGGGTCTTTGCCTTTCACCATTGTGATGGGATACAAACTATGTTAGTCTTGGTCTCATGGCTTTTGAGGGGGAGCAAGTAGATGGGCATTTGGGGGATTTCTTATAGATCTCCATTAATGCCCTGCTATATATTTTCTTTTTTTAAATTGTTATTATAGCTTTTTATTCACAAGATATATGCATGGGTAATTTTACAACACAGACAATTGCCAAGACTTTTGTTCCAATTTTTCCCCTTCTTCCCTCCACCCCCCTCCCCGCAGATGGCAGGTTGACCAATAAATGTTACATATGTTGAAGTATAAATTAAATATAATATATGTATACATGTCCAAACAGTTATTTTGCTGTACAAAAAGAATCGGACTTTGAAATAGTGTACAATTAGCCTGTGAGGGAAATCAAAAATGTGGGTGGACAGAAATTGAGGGATTGGGAATCCTATGTAGTGGTTCATAATCGTCTCCTAGAGTTCTTTTGCTGGGTGTAGCTGGTTCAGTTCATTACTGCTCTATTGGAACTGATTTGGCCCATCTCATTGTTGGAGAGGGCCAGGTCCATTGGAATAGATCATCATATAGTATTGTTTTTAAGTATATAATGATCTCCTGGTTCTGCTCATTTCACTCAGCATCAGTTCATGTAAGCCTCTCCAGGCCTTTCTGAAGTCATCCTGCTGGTCATTTCTTACAGAGCAATAATATTCCATAACATTCATATACCATAATTTACCCAACCATTCTCCAATTGATGAGCATCCATTCATATTCCAGTTTCTAGCCACTACAAAAAGGGCTGCCACAAACATTTTTGCACATACAGGTCCCTTTCCCTTCTTTAAGATCTCTTTGGGATATAAGCCCAGTAGTAGCACTGCTGGATCAAAGTATATGCACAGTTTGATAATTTTTTGAGCATAGTTCCAAATCATTCTCCAAAATGGCTGGATGTATTCACAGTTCCATCAACAATGTATCAGTGTTCCTGTTTTCCTACATCCCCTCCAACATTCTGCATTACCTTTCCCTGCCATTCTAGCCACTACAGGTGTGTAGTGGTATCTCAGAGTTGTCTCTCTATACATTTTGGAAATGAGGCCTTTATCAGAACCTTTGATTGTAAAAATGTTTTCCCAGTTTATTATTTCCCTTCTAATCTTATCTGCATTAGTTTTGTTTGTACAAAAACTTTTCAATTTGACATAATCAAAAATTTCTATTTTGTGATCAATAATGATCTCTAGTTCTTCTTTGGTCATAAATTCCTTCTTCTTCCACAGATCTGAGAGTTAAACTATTCTCTTTTCCTCTAATCTATTTATGATCTCATTCTTTATGCCTAGATCATGAACCCATTTTGATCTTATCTTGGTGTATGGTGTTAAGTGTGGGTCAATGCCTAGTTTCTGCCATACTAATTTCCAATTTTCCCAGCAATTTTTGTCAAACATTGAGTTCTTCAAAAGCTGGGGTCTTTGGATTTTGCTATATACTTTCTATGGCCACCAACCTGGAGGAAGAGAGGAACAAAATCTGAGTATCTTAGCTTTTCCTAATATCATGAAGTTATCTAAGTCCAGGGAGAGGAGAATGTCTTAATCTCTCTAATCAGTACAACTACTAGACTGACCTATCATATCATTATATGTTTCAGACAAGGGAAATGCCCCCAAAGCCCTTCCTTCCAGTCTACTTATTTCAGTCAGGGTAGTCGTCATTATTCTTATTTTATAGTTGGGACAACTGAGAGAGACTCAAGAGAGGCTAAGGGGTCAAATACTGTCAGAATAGGATGTAGAAACTTGGTTTTCTTGTGGGTTTTTTATGCCACCACACACTATCATTCCTGGCTCTTTATCCAGGTTTAAATAAAAATATTAATTCAAGTATAGTAAAATATGCAGAGTCATCCATATATATAGGCAGAGTAAATGCTCACCTCATGGTAAGATTTGAAGCTTTTTGAGAAGGTTCTTCTCACTAAAAATATTCTTTTCTTCTCTCTCCTTTCTGAGGCTTGTTATTGATGCCTCAAATTCTACCATCTGGTCTCTAATTTTTGGGTCAATACATGACATCTTGCTCAAATTTGAATACCTCTGTGATAGAGAACATATATAAGTTTATGAGATATTTGTAATAGTGTATATTAGATCAACTCCTTCCCATTAACAGTGGGAAGGTTTTGATAGGGGATAAAGTAGGATGGGACTTCTTATAGGGGATGACAGTCAAGCAGGAAATTAGAAAAAAAAATACAAACTATTACCAATTTTGCTCTGGGCTAGTCTTAAAGACAAAAGTAATGGCTTTAAATAAGGGTGAGAAATATTAAAATGTAAAATGACTAACATACTTCTGCTTTTGAAAAAAAATAAGATGTAGGTGGCTGTGTGGTTTTGTTAAATTAAATTGAATGACAAATTAATGACTCTACATGAATACAAATAATAATTAATTTGGCTTAAAATTTTGGAATAGCCATTTGTTTTTTTTTTTCTTACTGGCTTTTCAATGAATCGGCTCTTACAGATTCCTAGCTGTACCTGTCTTTATAAGATACAGTAAGTCTTCATCAAATGGAAGATAGTTTTTTGGAAATTAAAGCATCCTTCCTAAACATAGGTTATAATAGACCATTCATTCCTCTGGCCTCCTTATATCTATTGATACAAAACTAACAGGAACATTCATATTCTGGGATTCTTTAGAGATAAATGACTGTCACAAAGAAGACTCCTTTCAAAAAAAATTTCCAAGGTTTCCTTGTTTACAATCTGTTGAAGAACCCATCTCAGCCATGCAGTGATTGTCAATAAAATGAGCTTTTTAAGCTAGAGATTTGGTTAGTTTTAGCCCTAACTATATTCATCAATTCTCTCTCCTGCCAACTGTCACTGGGATTTTCACCCAATACTTAGTCCTAATCTTGAATATGGACATCAAAAGTTCTTCAGAAGAGATGAGCTTGAAAGGCAGCCTCTCAGTGGTTGGAGAGCTGGTCTCAGATTTAGGAAGATCTCACTACAAGTCTTGTCTCTGAGGCATGCTGACTAGGTGACTTTGAGCTAGTCATTAATTTCTTCTCTCCTCTAGGCAACTCTCTAAAGTGACACATGCACAATTGCACTTGGCATTGGTAAGATGAATTTTCTACATTGTTGAAAGTATATGTACACATCAAAAAAGCAAAAGGGCAGTGTGGGGGGAAGGGAATTTTTTTAAAGGATTGTTAAATGACCATAGTTCTAATGTAATTGAAGTATATTGATGTCTTAACTTCACTTTATTTTATGTGGTTTTAACCTCAGTATCTCCCTTCTTCCCCTCCTCAATCATGACTTAGTTATTCCTTAGTTCTAATTCTGCTAATCTCATTAAATAACAGATGGGCATTCCATTGGATTTCAGTCTTTCTTTCCACAGCTGGTAAAGTGAAGATTGAGTGGTGAAGTGACTTTTATTGGACACTGACTATGTTAGGGTCAGAGTCACAATGAAACTCTCTTTTTTTCCTGAATTCTCTTAGTGAAAAAAGTAATAAATAGGGTACAGTGAAAAAAAGCACCAGGCTGAGGGTTAGGAAACCCAAGTTCTAATTCCAGTTCTTCTATGTGACCTTGAACAGGCACAGTGGGCCTGAATTTCCTTGTCTTTAAAAGAGAATATTTTCAGGACCCTGTGATAGAAGAGAGATAAAAGCACTTTCAAAAGTGGCAAGCACTGTATAAACCCAACAAAGAGAAAGATAATTCATTTGATGGGTCATATACCTAAAAAATACTATGAAGGAGATTGATTTCCTAAAGAAATATGGGAGACAACTCTTCATTCACCATCTATGTGAAGCACACTATAGTTACTTGAGAAATACTTGTTGAATTCTTTTGAATTGAAATAGTCATAGGGATATCATTCACAAAGGAATGTATGACAGTTTGGACTGATTGCAGAGGAGAAAATTAAAGGGAGACACAATTTTAAACATTACATGTTTGAAAGGTTGTTTTGTTCTAAGGAGCCTGTCTGCTTAGCTTTCCATAGCACCACTGAGATTATCCATTGACACCTTGTTATTTTCAAGCTGTTTGGGTTTAATAACTCGTCCCTTTCTCACTGGGCTCCCATCACAACAATAAGCTATAGAAAGGGCGGTGGGATAGCTCCAAATCACAATATTGAACTGAGCCATCAGTTTTCTGTTCTTATCAAATTTGGACCTTCATGGTCCTAGTTCTGTTCTGGAAAAGGAGCAGCAGCTTTAGAAATCCCCAGATTTGACCTAGAATGTAGAAGGCCAAAGATTCCCTCTCACCTAACCTCAAACTAAACTTAAGAGCAGTCTATAGAGATGCTAGGATGGAGGAGTATCACCTAATAAGGAATGGGAAGGATATGATGAAGATGCTTTCAGAACTTTTTTCCCCCTTAGCTTTTTCTTTCCTGTGCCACACAGAGCTCAAGAGAACAACTTTATTTCTCTCTCACTTCTGGAAAGATTAGGACACATTGGCTGTTTTTGCCTGGCTCCATGATGGAAACTAGAACTCTTGTTTGAGCAACTGACATTAGAAAGACTCATCTAATTCCATCCTATTTCTAGGAATTTTGTTATCTTCAGGATTGGTATTAAGCACTATAATCTCAATTTATGAGTTATTTTTGATAGATTTTTATGTTGTACTGTTCAAGATTTCAAAAAAAAAGTTCATGTGCTTGCAAGTATTCATGCACATTAAATCTCTCTCCCTATTTCTTCTTTTTCTACTCTCTGAAGCAGAGAAGAGAGTAAGAAATTTAATGAGGAATTGTAAGCACACGAACTTTTGGTGAAACTTCAAGCATTGTGCCAGGCATAATTCAGACCTTAGAGAAACACATATCAGAATGAAACAGTGCCTGCTCTCAAGGAACCTCCATTGGATGGGAGAAGAATATGTGATTGTGTATGGGTGTATGTATGCATATGCATATATGTATATATAGAGGAAAGCACATGTTTTATATATAAAATATATATGTGTGTGTGTTAATATGCATACCTATGTATATTTATATGTGCATATGTATATATATATGTATATATTTGTTTATCTATAGCTTTATCTATTTATTGTCTATCTTTCTGTGTGAGTGAAGCCCTTTGAGTGAAGCTCTGGGGATTAATTTCTAGGATAATTACTGTTTGTTTAACTTTTCTGCCATTTTATCCCTCTTACAATCTGAGTCTTAGATTGAATAATGGTCATGGATTTTTAGGTATCGGTAGCTGTTTTATTTTGGGAGATAGATGCTGTGTCAGTCTCCTTTTCTTGAATATACCTCCTCCTCCATGTATTCTTGGTTTAATAATGTCACTCCCCAGTTTAAGAAACTTTTATTTCCCATTGCTATTAAAATAAAATACATGCTTCTTTGCTTGCCATTTAAAAATTTTCACAATTTAGTGAAAGCTTTTTTTTAAGGCTGAATATATATTCTGCCACTTACATTACAACTAAATTGAAATACAAGCTGTTCTCCATTCATGACATTCCCTCTCTTTCCCTGACCTCCTTGCCTTTGTACTTGTTCCCATTCCTCAAACACTGTTCCTTTTTACATGCTTCTCATGGAACTTCTAGATCCTATCAAGGCTTAAATTATGTGTTATTTCTTTTAGAAGGCCTTTTCTGATTTCTACCCCCATCATTTTGCTTTTTTTTTGAATATGTTTTGCATTTACATATCTGTACAGCTTAGTTGTTCAGTTATTCAGTCCTATCTGACTCTATGTGATCACATGAGTTTTCTTGGTAAAGATACAGGAATGTTTTGCTATTTCCTTCTCTAATGTGTCTCCATTTCACAGATGAGAAATCAAGGTAAATAGGGGTTAAGTGACTTAATCAGGGTCACACAAATAGTGTCTGAGGCTGGATTTGAACAGACTTTCCTGACTCCAGGACAGTACTGTATCCACTCTGACACCTAGCTGCCCCAACAGCTAGTAACCCCCATGAAATATAAACTCCTCTCATCAGTCAACAGCTATTTATTCAGCTTCCTGGACAACTCCATACTATGCCTCTACTAAGTGGCTCACTGCCTCTTCTTTTTCTGCTCTTAATAAGCTGGACTCTACTCCATTAGTCCATTAGTTCTCAGAGGGGAGCTTTTGCCTTATTCTTCCAGGATCCAAGTCTCTGAGCCATTTCCTAGTCTGTTCTGTATTCGGACACTATAGAAGTTCATCTTCTTGTATTGTGTCCTAGAACTTAGTGAAGTGGGTGACACATAGTATTTAATAATGCTCTCTTTGCCTTTTCATCTTTGTTTCTATCTCTCTGATTCTTTCCTCTTTTTCTCCCTTCTCCTCTTTCTCTCTCTCTTCCTTTCCTCTATTTCTCTTTTCCTTCTCCCTATCTCTTGCCCTTCCAATCTCTATTCTCTTCCCCTGTGTTTATGTCTATATTTGTGTCTGTGTCTATTTCTCCGTCTCTCTCCTTGTTTCTCTTTCTCTCTCTATCTCAATGTCAGTTTCTCTGCCTTCTTCTTCTTTCTTCTGTCTTCTCCTTCTTATACTTCTTCTTGGCTAGCTGAATTCCTTCCCATGCTTTAGAATCCAACTTAAATACTACTTTCCCTTTGAAGATATTGAATCCCTAGATGGGAATGACCTCCATCCTGGACCTTGCAGAGTACTTCCTTTAGCAATTCTAATATACTTTTTCATATAATTCTGTAAATTATAACAGGTTCAGATAATATTTAGCATTTATTTTCTTTCCTTTTAGTTTTTTAATTATTATAACTTTTTATTTGCAAGATATATGCTTGGGAAATTTTTCAACAATGACTCTTGTGAAACCTTCTGTTCCAACTTTTCCCCTCCTTCCCCTCACTCCCTCCCCCAGATGGCAGGTAGACCAATACATGTTAAATATATTAAAGTATATGTTAAATCTAATATATGTATACATATTTATACAGTTACCTTGCTGCACAAGAAAAATCGGATCTAGAAAGAAAGAAAAAAACCTGAGAAGGTGTAAAGGGCTGAAACTCTTGAAAGGTGTGCTTGAATCAGACAACCGAGCACTTCAGGCTAATTACCTATTAGACAATACTCTATTAGCATATGTTAAGAATAATGGCCCTTCTCACTATTCTGTGCAGACTCCCATGTTTGGTGTATACAGATAATTGTAGGAGGGATTAGAGGGTGAGGTGAGACAAGCCTGGGTCACTTGGTCTCAGGAGGAAAAGGAGAAAAGTGTGGAGATTCTGAATTCTAGATCCTTGGCAAAACTCCTGGCAGTTTTTTTCCATCTCCTTTACTCCTTCCCTTAAAGACCAAGGACTTTTGCTTATCCTGATTCTGAATGATTCTAAGGCATCCAGGAAGCTAGTCTGGACTTTACAAGAAGGAAAATGAAAATGCAAGCAAACAATAACAGAAGGAGTGGAAATATTATGTTATGTTCCACACTCATTTCCTATAGTTCTCTCTATGGGTGTAGCAGATTCTCTTCTTTACTGAACAATTGGAATTTGTTTGATCATCTGATTGTTGAAGAAAGTTGTGTCCATAAGAGTTGATCATTGTATAATTTTGTTGTTGCCATGTACAATGATCTTCTGATTTTGCTCATTTCACTCAGCATCAGTTCATGTAAGTCTCTCCAAGCCTCTCTCTATTCATCCTGCTGGTCATTTTTTATAGAACAATAATATTCTGTTACATTCATGTGCCACAATTTATTCAGCCACTCTGATGGACATCCATTCAATTTCCAGTTTCTGGCCACTACAAAGAGGACTGCCACAAACATTTTTGCACATACAGGTCCCTTTCCTTCCTTTAAGATCTCTTTGGGATATAACTTCAGCAGTAGCACTGCTGGATCAAAGGGTATGCACAGTTTGATAACTTTCTGAGCATAGTTCCAAAGTGCTCTCCAGAATGGCTGGATGTATTCAAAATTCTGCCAACAATGTATTAGTGTACTAGTTTTCCCACATCTTCTCCAACATTGGTCATTATCTTTTCCTGTCATTCTAGCCAATCTAACAGGTGTTTAGTGGTATCTCAGAGTTGTCTTAATTTGCATTTCTCTGATCAATAGTGATTTGGAACACTCTTTCATATGAGTGGAAATCAATTCAATTTCTTTATCTGAAAATTGTCTATTCATATCCTTTGACCATTTATCAATTGGAGAATGGCTTGATTTCTTATAAATTTGAGTCAGTTCTCTATATATTTTAGAAATGAGGCCTTTATCAGAACCTTTGAATGTAAAAATGTTTTCCCAGTTTTGTTTAGCATTTATTTTTATAAGGTTTTGAATTCCAAATTTTTCTTGCTCTCTCCCTTCCCTCCCCTTCACTCTTCCAAAAATGGTAAACAATTTGATAAAAGTTATATATGTGATGTCATGTAAAACATATTTCCATATTAGTCCCAGTTGTAAAAGAATAAATAGATCAAAAATAAAAAGATACCTGTGAAAAAGAATAAAGCAAGTGAAAAAATATACTTTCATATGCAAAATAAGCATTCAGAGTCCAGTTCTTTATCTGGATGTGGATGGCTTTTGCCTTTGTGAATCTTTTATACTTGTCTTGGATCATTATGTTGCAGAGAGGAGCTTAGTGATTCATAGTTGATCATCACAATGTTGCTGATATTGTATACAATTTTTTCCTGGTTCTGATCGTTTTACTTTGTATCAGTTCATACAAGTGTTTTCAGGTTTTTTTCAAAATCTGTCTGTTGATCATTTCTTATTATTATACTTTGTATTTGTGTCTTAGCCTCCTTCCATATCATTAATGTTATGACTGTTTTAATTAAATTCTTTCAGTCTTCTTGGCCTCTGAAAATTTCCAAAGCTGCTTTTCCAATTTTCTTTTATGAGTCATTTTGCCTTATTAATACTTGTGAGCTCTTTGATGGCAGAGCCTATCTTTCTTTCTTTCTAGTCCCTTTCTAGCATCCTAACAAGGAATAATTATTGTTTGATAATTTTTCTCTCTTACTGTGTCTTAGTCTGGCTATACCTGCCTTTCTATCTGTTTTTTTCTTTCTTTTTCTGGGCAGACAGTGTGCTTGTTACTGGAAATACAAATACTCTAGGGAGTATTTGTATCCATGGGATTATAGGCTGTCAGCTATTGGAAAGAGGCATACTTTTTGTAGACTTTAAAAAAGTAAATTGGGTCTACTCTGCTGGGATTCAGTTTTGAGAATATTCTCAGTTCTTGAGAATTTATTTCTTTCCTTTTTCCCCTTCTACTTTTTCCAGAGTGCAGCAAAATGTATGTGTAAAGGGGGATGGGATAGAGTTAGATGTGGGGAACATTCTTCTTTCTTTTGCCAGTTCCAACTAGAACAAGTAATGGCCATGTGCTGCTAAAGAATATGGCTGTGGGTCATCTATACTGATATGTAGTTTTAGAGTATTTAAGAATATAGATTCCAGAATGCAAACTTTCTGTGAAGAAGGAATGTTTTGAATTTTGTATTGCAGGCAATGTGAGCTTAGAAAGTGGCCTTTTAGCAGAGAAAGGCAATTTCTGGGATAACAACACTGAGAATTGCCTTACACATAGCTCCAAGTTTAAGCATTTCTAAACTTAAGAATTCTAGACTTGGGTCTTCTTGAGAAGAGATTCTAAACTATTTCTGTGTCTTGGATCTTTTTAGTAGTCTGTTGATACAGATTCCTTCTCAGAATGATTTTGTGCCTATATATTCTAGTCCCACACTCATGTCCAAGTCTGATACATCTCCTCAGGTTTGCAAGGAGTAATTTAAGGGGTTAGGGTATCTTCCTTATTGTCACCTAGCTATCCCCTACAAAGCAATGTTAACTTCAAAGATATAGTAAGAACAAATGTAGAAACATTTCCAAAATCTTGGAGGTATAGTTTCCTCTATATTATCCCTTTTACTGGGAATGTAGGCTCAAAAATTAGGTATATTCCTATATTTCATCAGTCCCACAAAATCCATGTCTAGATGCAGCAGGACTGAAATTTTAGATGAGGCTGACATTCTAAAGATCATTCCTTAGTCCTTGGGGTATCAATGATGCACTGGCTTTAGAACTCAGACCTTATATATTACAGTATATTAAAGGACCCTTCTCATGCCCTTTCAACTTTACTACATTATCAGGCTCTATTCCCTTTACCTAGAGTGAAAATAGAATCATTGGAAAGACCAAGAAGTGATACCTGTTTCTTAGAACTATGTGGTCTTAAAGTCGTTTCCCCTTATAATTTCGTCTTTTAATGGATTGCCACAGGCAAAGAAGTCATTAAATAAAGCCAAACAAGTTAATGAAGCAAGAAGAAATGATTAAGACTGATAGATCGTTATGAGTGACCCCTTCAGTCAACCAAAGAGCCCTCTTTCTACCATGTAGTTAGACAGCCAGTCAAACACAGAACATCTATACATGCTCCACAGTGTCACCAAGATAGTTCTCTTATGCATTACCATGACTTTCCTGGTACCAAGGTCCTATTATCCTCTACTGGAGAGATAACTTCAGCCAAGGAAATTATGGAGGCTGAACATGCAACAGAGTCCCTGTTAATTTTAAAATGCAGAAAATAAGAAGGATTACAAAGAAAACCAATATACTGCATTATTAAAAACAAATAAAAAACCCTCTACCTTCACAGAATATAAGTTAAGAACTCCTGGAGGCAGAGGATTTCCTAATGCACATTGCTAGTGTTAGGTGAGAATCACTTGTGAGAGGCCATGCCTCTGGTGCTCCTCCTTTACTCAAGGAACTTTGCTGCAATAGAATTTGGATTCTCTTTGAATTCCTTGAGGGCAGAAACTCCCTATCTTTTGTTTTTATATTTTCAATGCCTATAATAGTTCCTTGAATATAGAAGATACTTAATAAGTGGTTGTTAATAGATGTGAGTAATTCTAGTTTAATCACATAGCTTTCCCTTTAACACACCAAATAAAAAATCATATTAATTTTAGCGCCAATTGACTCATACCATTTTTTGGAAAAGGCCCTATGAATTTCAGCAAGAAACTCAGTTCTTCCAGAGAACAGAACTGTTCTTTTATTGTTATAAGAGAAGTTATAGGGTGACAAATTTCAGCTCAATATAAGAAGAAAACTTCCCAGCAAGTAGAATTATCCAAAAATGAAATGGCCTGCCTCGGAAAACAGAAAGTCCCTTTTTTCTAGTGGCATGAAAGCAAACGTAGAATGACCATATATTGGAGATATTGCTGAAGAGATTTAGGCTTCGGTTAAAGGTTGAACCAGATGATATCAGTGACTGTTTTGGTTTTATCTTTGCAATTAAGCATTTAATACAGTGCTTCATATAGAGTAAGTGCTTAATAAATTTTTATTATTTATATTGTTGCTTCCAAATTCTGAGATTTTTGTGAACTCTATAGATAACTTCCAAATCCTATTGCTAATCATTTGCTGCAATCCCTGCTCCATCCCAACTTTGCTAAGGAGCACCATGACATTTTGACTGATTTGAATCCCTTCACTTTTTTCTCTTCTATCAACTAAATGGAGGTGTTAATGAGAAGTGAACCCTTTATAACAGAGAAACTGAATAACAAGCAAGCATCCTCAGTGATTTCTAATTTCTCCTGTGGTTTTTTGGTGAATTGTTAATTTATTCATGCACAAAGGAAGACACAGTAAGAATTCAGAGAAAACCCTCCCAGTAACAACATAAAGGGATTGCTTTTCTGAATTTTACTGATGTTGGTTAAAAAAAAAAAATTCCTCAGTGTGCATTGATAGATAATGAAGGAGCATCTAACAGCCATATGAAATTTTGATTGGCTCAGTCAGTTAACAGAAGACTGGCTAAAGTGATGAAGGAGCCATTGGAGGTGAGCAGGACAATAGCATTCTCCTGTTCTGAACTCTTTTTTCCCTTTGGCTTCCAAGCTGGGTGTTAATCACATTCCATTGCTCCTCTTTCAATCTGACATACTTCTTGTCAGTCAGGATCTCTTGACACAAACTCCCTTCTCCCTCCCACCCCAAAAGCAATCATGCTAAGGATGACATTGTGAGTGACACAGATTGCTTTTGAGTGGTAATTTCCTATTGAGCTGTATGGCATAGAGAGTGAGAAAAATGAAGGTGAACGCATGCTCCATTTAATTTCGAACATGTACCCGGGGAGAATGTGTCTCCAGGTGAGTTTACTCACTCAAAGAAGTAGTCAAGAGGTTTGGGACTTGAGTTCTTCTGTGTTCTGGAGCCTTGACTCTCTTGCTAGAGCTATCACTAAGTTAGGATGAATTGGGTATCATTGTTTTATGCTTTATGGATTATTCACTGTGATCTTGACAAGGAATAGAGATGATGCTAAAAAGACCTTATAGTGATGTGTTCATAGAAATTAGAGCAGAAAGAATAGTATCTGGTCTGTGTCATCTCACAGTTAGGTCCTTTAGAAAATATATCCTAGGTTCAAGAAATTCTAAGTCCTTATCCATTCAATTCTACTTCATAATAACCTCTACCAATATATTTACTTGTAAGGATGGGATGATGGAACTAATCAAGTCAACATCTCACTTAAAATAAGTAAATAAGATGCCCAATTGTCCAATCCCAATAACAGGGCTTCAGCATGAGGGTGAATGGTTTTTGGAACTTGAATGATATTTGTAGGAATTGTGATCAGATATGTCATGGAAACTTGGCCACTTCATAGGAGTGATCTATAAATTATCAAATTAGTCTAGAACTAGAGTCATACTGGAGACTGGAACAATTATTTTCTGAGAAGGGACATTTTAGTGGAGCAGGGAAGGGGAAGAGAATCAGCCTAGTTGAAAGACTGAGTTCTGGAGGAGGATGATTTTCTCACCTTCTCACTGGTGTTAAGTGATATCTCCAGATCAACTGATAATATGGTGTATTGGGATCCAAGGACAGACTAGATTTGGATTCACCCACCAAAGAAACTACATCATCCCTATAGGAAGCTTTTTTGAATGAGAGAAAAGGACTTCTAGTTGTCTGAATTTTGGAGTGTCTTTCAGAACATGTGGTTTCTAAGTGTGAGTTGCTTTCCCTAGAATTCAATATAATTATGGGAGGTGTGCCATAGTGCTGTAGTGTTGTGCCACAGTTCCCTTTTAATGTGCTGACCCAGTTTCCCTAATTGTCCAATTCAGTTACTCTGCCTTAGGTTATAACCATTCCCTCTTAATGTTAGGATAAAGGTCTTATATCTTAGAGCTTAGGCTATAATCATTCCCTCTTAATGTTTGATGGGATAAAGGTCTTTATCCATTTTAGACATCATTAGAATATCAGGAGCCTTTCCAGTACCTCCCTCTATTATGCCTGTCTCCATTATGTCATCTCATCCGAGGTTCCTTCCCCCATTAGGTGATCCCCATCCAGGTACCTCCCCCATTATGTCATCATTCTTGTAACCCTATAAAAGAATCTTGTATCTGACATTCACTGCTGGATTCTTTGAGAAGATAGTCTCCTTCGCCCTGGGAACAAGCCATGGATCCATTTGGTCCCAGTAAATCTCTCCCATTTAATAAATTATTAAATACTCTCTAATCTCTATCTTGCTCAGTTTCTCTGGCATTACAACAGAAAAATTTTTGGGGGGTTTATACCTACCATTCTTACTATTTTCCAAAAGTGACTTAAGGTTGGCTCATTAGAATGGTTCTCAATTGATAATCTTGGGGATAGTAGGAGGTGCAGAGAACCCTAGTTAGGCTTAGACCAAATGACATTAGAGAGTCACTTCTGACTTCTCAGTGGTGCATTGCTCTGGAACTAGAGACTGATCAAAATTGGTATCAGGATACTCCATATTTATACAGAATATGATAGGACACAATTTGTTCATTATGACATTTAATGAAATAGAATGATTAGCAATGTGACATTTCCACCATAAAATTGGGGCATCCTCTGTCACACAACATTCACCATCAGGGAGAAGAGTGGGAGTAGATAATAATCATACACTAACTAGTTGTATGACTCTGATCAAGTCATTTAACTGCTGTCTGCCTCATCTGTAAAATGAAAAATAATAATAGCATTGACTTCCCATGGTTGTTAGTAATAATTGTAAAACACTTAGTACAGTACTTGGCACACAGTAACTTCTCTATAAATGCTATTATTATTATTATTATTATTATTATTATTATTATTATTATTATCTCCACTGGGCTATTTTTGCTGTTGCCTCCTACTGAACCTAATCTCTCGTCTTTTGCTTAGTGACTACTTTTTTTCATAAAGAAGGCTGTACCATTTGTTGTTTTAATTTATAACCCAGTGGCTAAGATTTAGCTCTTTTAGGAAGGCTGGCTCTCATATACACAGTCATTGAAGTAGGAAAAGCAGTTTTTCTCTCCATAAGGGGAGAGCTGTGCCAGCTGCTTGACTTAGTCTCAGGGGCAGGAGGTGTATTGGTAATTATTTAACAGGCTTTCCTGAAAAGAACTAAGGTAAGCAAGAACCACTTTAAACATAAATCTGCATAATTCACAAGTTCTTTATCTCTTTCTTAAGTCTAGACAATCAACAAAACAATAACCCAAGTTATGTAGCATTTCAAAGAGCTGGCTCTAGCATATACCTGCTCAGGGATTAGACTGTTTTGGAATCTAGAACAGCCAACATGCAGATTCTTAATCCATCTTTTTAATTGCCTTGCTCCTACCATCAGGAGTGGTGCCTCTTTTCCAAGATTATCTGATTTAGATTAGACACTTACTTTTGGCTTCAGTCAGTCGATTCCTGATCATTAACCTATATCCATGCTCAGTAAAAAGTAAAACATGCCTGAAATGACTGAGCAGCAACAACATTTATTCTACCTCCAAAAGGCTATAAGGATTTGAATCACCATGATTTTCCTTGACCCCAAGACCTTTTCTGGGTGTATTATATAAATGAAGGGACTGGGGGAAAAAAAAACAAATACAAAGAGACTAGCATGTTTGCTTTCCCATGTAGATGTGGCCAGCAGCAAATCTCTAAGGTTTCAAATTACTTAAGGAAAGATCTGGATGACATTTGATGACATTTATTCAAAGCACTACTTGAACTCAAGTCTTCTGACTGCAAGTCAATTGCTTTTTCCAAAGCAAACTTCACATATGCACATTCACTTCATCAAAGTAGGGGAACTAGACTGGTTAATTGGCAATAATAGCCTAAATTAGCAAATTAAATTAAATGAGTTTTAAATTCTAAGCTGTATGATTCTTCTTGCATCCCTAAGAAGATCACCCCTGGGGCAGCTAGATGATATGTGGATAGAGCAAGTGATCTTGCAGTCAGGAGAACATGAGTTTCAGACACTTAATTACTAGCTGTGTTACCCTGGCCCAGTCACTTAAATCTTATGGCCTCTTCTCTCTACTGCCCTCCAAAAGAGACCATCCTTGATATTCATTTGAACCATGCCATACTTTTCAAAGAATATTGGGAAGAGGAGGGTACAGAGAAAATAATAGAATAAGGGAATATTTTTAGAGTTGCAAGGGATTGCATTGCCCATCTATTTCAGTTGTAGACAACTTTATCTGGGTTTATTATTTTGGTTAAGAAATTGGAAATAGTATGGCTAGTGAATAACTTAGGATCATAGGGCAACTTGCTTCTATTTCACAGAATCATAAACCTGGGAGCCATTAAACTGAACTCATTGAGAGAATTGATTATCTTTTACCTTTCTTTGAATCACCAGTATTTAGCACTATATCTGGCACCTAGCAGGTACTTAATAAATGCTGGTTGAGTTGCTGGAAGAGATTTTCAAACTACTCAGCAGTCAGAATAGAAAAGTAGAAATGTGAATGGATAATAATATAGCTGAGAAATTTAAAGACTGATTGAATGACTGACCCCAAAAGTGTTTATTAGGACAATGTTAATAGAGGCAGTTTAATCATGAAATGCCACAAGGCTCTGTTTTTTTCACTGTTTTTGTTTTTGTTTTCTTTTTCTCCTTTCTTTAGAGACTCAGATGAGGGAAGGAGATCCCTTCCTCCTTTTTTGTGGGAAGGGTAGAAATCAAATTAGGTGATTATATTGGCATATTGACCCCTTGATGAGGAAATACCTTCTACCAAAGCAGAATGGCAACTGTGCTGTACCTTAAAGAGTCTCCTGGGGTGCTGGCAGGTTGAATCAATCAGAATTGTGTATTCTGTATCAGAGAACAGGTCTTTAAGACTTCAAGGCTAGTTCTCTATCTACTATTCTATATTGCCTCTCTTAATGTATATAGTACATTTATAAAATGTATAGATGCCATAAAGCTAAATATAGCTAAACAATGTGTAAAATTTAATCAGAAACTAAAAACTTCAGAAAGCTAGAAAATGGGTCAAAATTGCCAAGATGAAATCTAATAGTGATAAAAGTACAATCTTCCACTTAAGTGAAAAAACCCCAACAAAACTTTGCATTATAATAGCAACAATATCTTACATTTATATAACACTTTACACGTCTTAAAATACTTTCACCTGCATTATGATAACAATTGATTCTTACCACAGCCAGGTGGAGTAAGTAATCAGGGTCAGCATGACTAAAGCCTCTTTTATAGGCATATGTACAGTTTGGGTGGGGATGGGGAGCTAGCTTAACAGTGGTTCTTGTGTAAAGATTTTCAGGCTTTTAGTTGACTGTAATCTTGATATAGGTTATTCATATGCTACAGATGGCAAAAGCAAATGTGAATGTAGGATACATTAAACAGGAAAAGATGCACTCTGTTGTAGTCAGATCACTTCTAAAATACTTAGATTTAGTTATGGGGAAATTAAATTGCTTCCATTTGAATTGTTTCAAGAAGATTGTGAAGATCACCTGGCAGGATAAGATATCAGACACCAAGCTAACCTGCCAAGCATTACAATGCTACTGCAGAGAGCACAGCTCCATTGGGCTGGTCACACTGTTTGAATGCTAAATATATACTTGCCAAAAAGATTATTTTATGGAGAATTCACCCATGGCAAGCACCCACAAGGTGGTCAAAAAAAACCACACAAAGACCCTTTCAAAGTCTGTAATAAGTATTTTAGAATCGATTTATGACATGAGAGACACTGGTACAGGAGATTGCGCAGCATGGTGTGCCCTCATCAGAGAAGGTGCTGTGCTCTATGAGCAAAGCAGAACTGAAGAAACATGAGATGCACAAAGTTAGAGAAGCTACCCCAAATGTTCATGGGGACTCTTTATGACCCACTTGTGGCAGAACATTCTGAGCTTGTATTGGTCTGAGCAGCCACAGTTGGACACACCATTTTAGTCCTCTTTAAGAATAAAGACCAACAACTAACCCTTGCTCAGAAGAATGACTGTTTAACACTTGTAAAATCTCATGTTTGAGATAGCAGCAAGAATATTATCTCTAAATAGGAGATGCTAAGTAAAGGTAGAAATGTTTGTAATAAAGGGAAATGTATATATTTGCACTAGGATACTTGTAAAATTCCCAAGTTTTCTTTTTTCTCCTTTGCTTTGTTCCTTCCTTTCTTTCATTCCTTTGTTCCTTCCCTCTGTGCCTCTCTTCTGTCTCTGTCCCTATTATAAGTCTTCTTACCTCATCCAAAAAATTATAGAGACCATTTATGGGTCTCATCCAGCTGATCAGCAAAGGGAGCTTTGACCTGACCTTTGTTCTCACTAGGATCAGCTAGCCCCTTGATAAAGTAACCTGGTAGTTTCCCATTGCTATGTCTCATTGTACCAGTGTCAAACTTCGTATGTACATTGATCAGCCTATTCCTCTGCATCTAAAAGCTCCAGAGCTCAAGATAGCTGGCACTCTCATCGGCTCTAATAGCAGGATTACAAAACTATGCCATGAAGCTGAATTTCTAAGGGGCCTGGCATTGTGCACCTGCTATGTGTGAACATAAAACAGACCATATAGATGCAGCTTTTATTTATATGCCAAATATAATTACATGTAAGTTTAAATACAGACCAGTATAGCTATCTTTTACACCTCTACCCCCATCTCCAACAATTGTGTTGGTCAAAGATCCTAAGGCATATCTTTCTTCTGGGAAATGGAGGCTGTTCAGAGGAAGAATTAAGTTTTTTTCTGTTTGATCACAGACAGCTGTACTAGGAGCAATTCTAGGAAGTTATCAAGAAGCAAATTATACCTGAGGTGAGGAAAAGATTTTCTAACAATCGGAGCTATCCAAAAGTGAAATGGGCTACTTAACAATTTCACTTTCACTGGATCTTTTAGCAAAGGTAAAAGTTTGATTGGTAATTTGCAATGGTGATTATTTTTCTGGGAAGGTTTGAATAAACTTCTTTTGAGGATCTAATCAACACTGAAATTTTCTTGATTCTCTAAAAAGATAAAAATGCTTTAAAAGTGGGACCTCCTCAATTGTTGTGATACTCCAGGATCTTAAGGTGAAGATCTTGAAGTGAGGGTAAGGAATACCACTCAAGAAACAAAATTCCCTAAAGTATAAAGGCATTAAGACTAGGCTGTTATTTGAATTATGTTGATCAAAATCACTTTCTGATTTTTTTCATTGTTGAATTATAGGGGAATGGGAGTGGTAGCCCCTGGGGAGAACTAGATAAGTATGAATGAGAGTCCACAAGTAGCTGCTTCTTATCCTAGACAGGGCTGAAAAATTGTGAGCAAGTATCCCTGTTATTCTGTTGAATAAAAATAACTCTAAAAATATATTATTGTGTTGTTCTTTTTTAGGCATATCTGAAATGATCACATTTGGGATTTTCTTTGCATAGATATTATAATAGTTTGCCATTTCCTTATTCAGTTCATTTTACAGATAAGGAAACTGAGGCAAACAGTGTTAAGTGACTTCACTAGGGTCTCATAGCTAGTAAGAAAATGAGGCCATTTTTGAACTCAGGAAGGTGAAACTTCCTGACTTCAAGCCCAACACTCTATGCAGTGTCCCCATCTTTGTCATTTTAGTGCTCAAGGGCGCTTTGTGACTATATAACTGTACCAAATTGAGAAGTAGGAAAGAGGAGTCAATTGACTTGTCCACCTGGGATAAAATTAGATATTATGCCTGCTTCCTATAGTAGTATAATAGCTCCAATTCAGCTGAAAACAGAAATTAGAAATTATATTAAAACTGACTAAGGAAACAGGGATATTTAGCGTGAAAAAATATGATTCCTGTGTTACATGACCTGTGATTTAGGTATCTGCAGGGCTTTCTTGGAGAAGAAATTGAACTTATTCTGCGTACTTAAAAGTCATAGTGTAAATTACATGGAAGAGATTTGGCAAAAATACCTGGAAGAGCTTCCTTATGGACAATGCAAGTTGTCTAATAGTGGAATCGGTCATCTGGTGATTTCTAGGAAGTCTTTCTCTGGAAATCTTAAAACAGAATGAAAATAATAGGGTTCTTATAGAGTGAATTAATTCATGCTTCAGACAGTGGACAGATTTCATCTCCTTAAGGTTCATTCCATTGCTGAAATTCTTTGATGAGTTAATAACAGAAACTGTCCTTGAACCCAGGCTTCTTACTTCCAGCCCAGAATTCTCTCCTCTACACCACTCAACAAATTCCCAAGGATAATAATCCCTTGCAAAGGACTTGCACTTTTATTAACACTGATTTTAGAAAATGGATTCAATTTATTGAGAGCACATGGATTTTTAAAAATGAGAGAAGCAATATCAGTAAAAATATATAGTCATTTAGAGAGAATTGGTTTTACATACCAACCAATCAGGATTTTAATGTTAGAGCAAGAGAGGTCATCCGTCTAGTCTAGTGATCTCATTTTACAGAGCAAGAAACTGAGGCTAGAGAGGTGAAGTGATTTAAAATCAGAGAGACAAAGAATTTGAACTCATGTTTTCTTACTTTTCATTCTTCTAACTTTTCGAAATGATTCTTTACCAAGTTTAATTCAGCAGTCTTGAAAGCTTGTGCAGTTAGGAATTTGACTTGAGGTAAGAAGGAAATATTCAGTATCCTCAAGTAGATCCTTAAAAGATCCCATGTTCAGAATTTCAACTGAAACTCAACATCTGAGGGGGTAACTTGTGGAGTATTTAATTGTAGAATTTGGGAATTTATAATGAGTAATTTTATTTCCTTAACTTAATATATGTTCAAGGTCAACAACTGTAACTGAACATTACAATTTCTAGTAATTCTCTTGGTTTGGCAGTACATTTATTCTGGAGTACATATACATGAACACTTTTGGAAGAGAAGCAACACGGAATAGGTGCATTTAAGATGTCTGTCAGGAGATTAGTCCATTCTTTGTGTGGGTGGCTGTCATATTACTATCATAAAAGGTCACAATGGATCAAACATATTGCAGAATATCAAAGGAAGTTATCCTGTCTAATAGAGTGTGGCCGGGATTCAATCTGGAAAAATAACTATGAGAGAACTTGAGATAGGCTGGTAATTGGAATAGGAACTAACAGAATGAGACCCAAACTTGGAAATGCATCTGAATACATGTGGGGCAAAATAATGTGAAACACAGATATTAAATGGGTTAGAAAAACCTGGAAAGCACTGACATGGAAAGGGCTTTGGAGTGCTAGTGGATGATAAATTAGATTTGGATGTGTAACATGCCAGCAAAATAAATTTAGTCTATTTTTGGCTAAGAAAACTGATCAAGTACTACATTTTTGCTGAATATAAATCTAGCATTTTTTTTTTAGTCACTACTCCATCTATTGCATTAAACCAACTTAGGAAGTTCTTTTCACTTTTATGCGAAGATGGAAATGTTGAATGCAGGAACAGAAGTAGGGGAAGATTGTGTAAATACTTGGAAATATTGTTGTGGATTCCCATTCCTATTCCCAATCCTCAGTCCCATTCCTAAGTAAATCACTTAATAAAATAAGTTTGACTTAGTATTTAAAAAGAAACAGAAAGAAAGAGAGAAAAAATCAGGCATCATTCCCAGGATTAGATGTTTTTAATTCATAATAAACTCAGAGATAGAAGGGATCTTAAACCACCTAGTCACTATATGTGAAAGCTCAACCTATTCCTGCTCATGCAAGGATAGTTTTTTTTTTTTTTTTTTTTTTTTTTTGTTTTTTGTTTTTTTGTTTTTAAAGAGGTAATACTGACCATTGAAATTGCCTGCATATTTGGATGTGATCTGGTACATGGAACTGCAATGGGTTATTATGAAATAGATTGGATTAATTCATCAAGCAAACATTAGACTAATCATATTCTGAGTCTGCCTTTGCTGACTTGCTGACCAATACCATAGAGTACAGTAAAAATCAATTAATGCAGGCCTAAACTCATTGGTCACGTTGATATACTAAATAGCTATCACTTACTAATGATTCTCTCTTTTATTCTTTTTGTTTTATCTGCAGAGAAGTAGGATATAAGAAATAATAAAAATAATAATTCACTTTATATAGCAGCATATGGTTTACAAAGAACTTTACCAAACCCTGTGAAATAGGCTGCAAAATTTATTTTTTTATTTGTTTATTTTGTTTTCATCCAAAGATTGGTTTCAATGGGGTGGGGATTACAGATTTAGAAAATCTCCATAGAAACAGATCAGCAATTCATTAGTAAATGGAAGCCTCAAAGAGTTGCTTTCAGCACTAAAAGGTTGTAAACTAAGATCTTTCTGACTCCAGAGATAATGTTGATCTTATACTGCTTCTCTGCAAGTAGTATTATTCTCATTCTACAAATGAATAAACTCAGGCTATAGGAGGTTAAATATTTTGTTCAAAATTCCATAGTTAGTAAGAGGCAGAGCCAGAATTGATAGATTTTTGGTTTGTGTTTTAAAATTTTTATTTATTTTTAGTTTATGAAATAAAACAAGCCTTTCCATAACATAGTAGAATTAAAAAGATTTCATGTGAAACTACAAATCTATTATGTCTAACTAGTTAGTTCTTTTTAATTTTTAATGAAATTATCATGTAGTTTTTTTTTTTCTTCCCTTCTCATCCCCATCCTAGACAAGGCTATACACATATACACATTTGTATGTATATATACACACACACACATACATACTATGTATATATACACACCTATGCATAGTATGTGAATACACACACATGTGTGTGTGGTATATGTAAAACAATTTATCATTTCTTTCTCTGGGTGCAGATAGTGTTTTCTTCCGTAGGTCTTTTGTAATAAGTTTAGTCAAAATTACTTAGTTGTCCAAAGTTGTTTTTAAAAGCTGTTCATTTTGCTTTTCGTTATTTTATGCCTTTCTGACCTTAGATCTAGTGTTCTTTTTCATTATCTCAGACTTCCTCTGGAAAAAAAAAATAACCTGTTTTTGATGTAGTATATGAACCTACAGGAGAGAATGTGACAGTTGATATGGTCTGTAGATAGTAGTTGGAGTAGTGGGTAGAGTGCTGGACCTGGTGTTAGGCAAACCTGAATTTATATTCTACCTCAGGCCTTTAGTAGCTGTGTACCTTGAGAAGACACTTAACTTTTTTCAATTTCATTTTTTTTTGTGTCCACAAAATGAAGATAGTAGTAGAACTGATTTTACCTGGTTGTTGTGTGGAGAAAATAAGATAACATGTAGATAACACATAGCACATGGTTTGCTATATAAATAAAATGTATTAATAATTAATTCATTGGTGTTTATAATACTGACTATTCTGTTTTTAGTAAAAATGAAATAGAGAAATGAAAAAAATGAAATTCAGAAGAAGTGCCATTACAAAATATACCTAAAACTTTGGGGGAAGGGAAAATGGTCACATTGAAACAAGAGAAACAAAGTTTCCCTATCCAGGAAAATAAGAAAAAGAAGAATATTAGTCACAATATTCAAGACATTCTCTTCTTTCATTTATGAAATATTTATTGGACTTCTACAATATTATTCTTTAATATACTTCAATATCTACTCTACAATAATCTTTTGTTTATTCAAGTACTGTGGGCCTCAGCACAGTAGCATTTGACATGTAGAAATCAACTAATACATGTTTATTGATCAATTGATGGGGTTATAAAATATGCTAAGTTCTAGAGGAAATGTGAAATTTAGGTAAATACCTGCCCCTGATAACAGCATGTATGAAATGATACAGCTAGGTGTTATAGTGCATAGAGTCTGAAGTTGGGAAGGCCTGAATTCAAATGTGACTTCAACACTTATCAGTGCTATGATTTTGAATAAGTCACTTAACCACTATCTATCTTATTTACCTCAATTGTAAAAAAAAAAAAATAATAATAATAATTATAGCACTTACCTCGCAGAGTTGTTGTGAGGATCAAATGAGATAATATTTGTAAAATACTCTTAGCACAATTACTGGAACATAGTAGACACTATAGAAATGCTTAATAGCTTTCCCTTTGTCAAATAAATAAACAACATTGATAGTAAATGTTATGTCAGTTTTGAGAAGGGAAGCATCCATGCAAACTAGAGTGATCAGGGAAAGCTTTGAAGAGAAGTGCTCTCTTATTCAGCTTTGACAAATACGACTCTGATGTACTATGTTAATGAGGAAAATAGCCAGTGATAAGCTAAATTATTAGTCTAAAAATGAGAGTCAGCAAAGCTATAGGGTGCTTAAAGGTAGCTCAGAGGTGCATTGGATAGCATGATGTACTGAAAGTCAAGAGCAATTGACTTCAAATTCTGTATTAAATGTTTGTTGACTATTAGCAAATCACTCAATCACTTTTGGCCTCAGTTTCTTTTTTTGTAAAGTAAGAATGATAATGATATCTATCCCTTAGGTTTGTTATATTATCGATAATATGCTTTGCAAACCTTAATGCATTATATAAATTCTGGTTACTGTAAATGTGATGGACTTTAATGGACATTAGCCAGATTATAGAATTTAGTTAAAGTACAGACATACTTCAACAAATAATTAGAAAATGGCCCAGAAATGAGATTTCTTTGGATTGGGAATTCACAGAGAAGAAATGCAGCGATTGTTGTGCAATTTATAATATTATAGAATTGCCTGGATAAGGGAAGGAATAAACATTAAAAATCCACTATAAATGAGATGCTGTGCTAAGCACTTTTTACAAACATTAACCCATTTGATCCTTACAACAATTCTGTGAGATGAGTATTGTTATCATCTCTCTTTTATAGGTGTGAAAATTGAAAGAGCTTACCTGACTTGCCCAGAATCACACTAGTAAATGTCAGAAGTTGGATTTGAATTCAGAAATTCCTGATTCTGGGTTCAGCACCGCATATACCAGACCACTAGCTGTCTTGAGATACTTTAAGGTTAAGTGACTTTCTCAGAGTCATGTAGTCAATCAGTATATATCAAGTAGTATGTAAACATAGTCTTCCTGACTAATTCTGGCTTCTCTATCCCTTATACTATTCTGTTTTTCACTGAAGTATTTATATACAGGGTAATGTACTATATATCTTTGAGTATATTCAAACTCTGACAAGTAAAAGTCAGAGGACTGGTATACAAATACTGGTTCTGATACATACTAGCTGTATATGACCTTGCTCAAGTCATTAGAAAGTTGGAAGCCTTATTTTCCTCATCTGGAAAAAGAGAAGATTGGACAAGATGACCTCTAAAATTCCTATCAGCTTTCAAAACTATAATCATAAAATTCAAAAAAGGAATATGAGTTAATTTTTTTCCAATTACAAAGTTCTCCCTTTTTTTGTGGAGGGGGTGATTTAAATAATATTTTCTTTGTTCTCAATCATATATTCAAGATGATTTTTAGCATTCATTTTTATAAGATTTTGAGTTTCAAAATTTCCCCCTTCTCTTCTTAAAATGGTGGGCAATTTGACATAATGTTATTATATAGAACTTATCTCCATATTAGTCATACTTGTGAAAGAAGACACAGATCAAGAGGAAAGAAAAGCCACAAAAAAAGAATGAAGTAAGTGGAAAAAAATATGCTTCAATATGATTCAGAGTCCACCAATTGCTTATTTGGATGTGAATAGCATTTTCCTTCATAAATCTTTTATACTTTATGTTTGATCACTGTGTTGTTTAGAAGAGATGAGTCATTCATTGTTGATCATCACACAATGTTGCTGATACTATTTACAAACTGGATCATTTTTCTTTCTTGTCATATTAGCCAATATGATAGGTGCAAAGTGATATTTTAGAGTTGTTTTAATGTTCATTTCTCTAATCAAAAGGGATTTAGAGCACTGTTCTATATACCTGTAGATCGTTTTGATTTCTTCATCTGAAAATTCTGTTATATTTTTTGCCCATTTATTAATGAGGGAATGGCTTGACTTGTGTTCTAATAAATTTATTTCTCTCTATATATATGAGAAATGAGTTTTTTATCAGAGATACTTGCTGTAAATATTTTTTCCCAGCTTTCTGCTTTTCTTCTAATCTTGGTAGTATTGGTCTTATTTTAAATTAATCAAAATTATCTGTTTTATATTTCACAATGCTCTCTATCTTTTGTTTGGTCATGAACCTAAACTGTAATTAAGTCATAATTGTGACTAACTGTATTTAACTTCCCCTTTAAGAATTTAGATTCCATACCACTTGGTGGTTTATGTTTATATGTTTTGTACTGATTTTGCTTCATTGTCTATGGGCTTCTTAAGTTTTTTTTTTTTCCACTAGGAATTCCTTTTTGCCCAAGAAATTATTATAAGACCTCAAGTATGTAGGTATATAAAATAGGCATACAAATAAAAAACTTGTTGATCACACATCATAATTTCATGACTCCCATATTCAGTTATGAGACCCCATATGGAATAGGGAATCTATGGCATCTTTTTAGCAAGTTGTAGTTTCCTTTCTTATCTTTTTTAATTAGGTCTATTTTTTGCTTTTGCTTTGTCTGAGATCAGGATTGCCACATCTGCTTTTTAAAAAAATTTCAGTTGAAACATAATAGATTCTTTTTTATCCTCTTACCTTAATTCTGTGTGTATTTTTCTGTTTCAAGTGTATTTTTGTAAACAACATATCGTAGGAGTCTGGTTTTTTGATCCAGTCTGCTATCTGCTTCTGTTTTATGGAAGAATTCATCCTATTTAAATTTACAGTTATGATTACTAATTATATATTTCCTTCCTTCATATTTTTCCTCCTATTTGTCCTCTCTCTTCTCTTACTCTTTCCCTCCTCACCAGTGTTTTGCTTTCATCTACCACTTCCCCTAATCTGCTCTCCATTTTGTCAGCGCTTTTACTTTATTTCTTCAACCTACTTCCCTACTGGGTAAGATAGATTTCTATATTCAACTAATTGTATATATAACTGTACATATCATTTCCTCTTTGAACTAATACTGATGAAAATAAGGTTTAAGCAATGCTCATTTCCACTCTCTCTTCTGCCCCACTACTGCAATAGATTTTTTTGTACCTCATCATGTGAAATAATTTATCCCATTTATCCTTTCCTTTCCATCTGCTCCCAGTGTACTCCTCTTAATTCACCTTTTACCTATACCTTTCATCTCTCTATATATACTACTTCTAACTGTACTATTAATGGTACAATTTTTAAGAATTACAAGTATCATCTTCCCATCTAGGGATATAAACAATTCAGCTTTGTTGAATCCCCCCACCCCTTTTTTTTTTCTTTTTAGCTATGATCTTATAAAAGCTTGAGATCCTTCTGTTGTAGCCACCCAGCAGTATGTTAGAATACAGGGGAATCACCTGACAGTGGCTGCTGGAGATCCAACCCAGACCTGCAGAATGGATCTCCCTGTGTGAGAGGATGATACAAGGAGACTGAGAAGCAGTTGGCTAACAAAGTTAGAAGGTGATCTGACTTTTAATTTCCATAAAAATAGGATCTGGAAGTCCACTATCAGAGTGGACATGCAATATATAAATCTTACCTAGATGCTTTTTCCTTAAAAAGCTGATATATATTAGAAGATACAAATCGTATTTGGACTATGGCAATTCTTTGTACCACATCTATTGAATAGGCTGAATCAGATATTATATTTATATCTCCTGGATAATAAGTAAGAGTAGCATGATTGTATACAATTCATTCTGCTAAGTGCACTGAAAAGGAGTTCTGACTACTCTCTTTATAGTTAAGTCAGGAGAGTATACAGCAAAAATGTCATGTTTAGATGCATCTGTAAAAATAGTTGTTCCTTTAAGAAGAACTTTAGAATTTTTTTCTTCAAAAATCCATTGCCAATTATGTAATAGTTGGGTTATCTTTAATGGAGACCCGTGTATAAAATTTGGAGCCGTAGCCAATAAAATTGGCTGCTCTAGGATGGTTTCACAGCATACATTAATTTATGCATTGGTATAAAAGTTGTATATCTTGTCAAGTCTTATCCCAGATAATTATACTACTTGCTTAATGACCTTTAATAAAATTCTAGCCACAAACACTGGGTAAGGAGTAAGGCTTTGGTCTGGTTGGACTGGGAGATTCACCCATTCTATTACACTGTCTCCTTGATGAAGGGCTGCTGTGGGTGCCTCTTTTGTAGCAAAAACTGATATTTCCAAGGGTTTTTGAGTAACTCTTTCAACCATATTGGATAAAGCCAGTTCAATTTCTCTCAAAGCATCTTGAGCTTCTTTTGTAAGCTGGCATGGTGAGTTTAAAGCATTGTTACCCCTTAAAATGTCATACAATGGTTACAATTGATATGTAGTCAAGCCTAACACTGGGTGTATCCATTGAATATCTCCTATCAATTTCTGAAAGTCATTTAAGTTGTTCAACTTCTGTGTTTTTAAAGAAAGCTTTTGTACTGTAAGCACCTTAGGACATACTTCATATCCTAAATATTGGAAAGGAGTGTGTCTTTGAATTTTTTCTGTCACTATATGATATTTGTAGTTTCTTAGTGTTTTTATGGTTTTTTGTAGACATGCTTCTAACATTTGTTCCTCAGGTGCACATCCCAAAATATCATGCATGTAATGTCATAACATAACTTTTGGAAATGCTTTTCTTACTGGAGTAAGAACAGCAGCAACATACATTTGACACATAGTAGGGATATTTTTCATTCCCTGTGGCAAAACTGTCCACTTATGTCTTTTATAAGGCTCAGCTAAATCAAGGCTGGGTACTGAAAATGCAAATCTTTTCATATCCTTCTTATCCAGAGGTATAGAATAGAAACAATCCTTAATGTCTATAACCCAAAGAAGCCATTCTCTAGGCAATTGAGTAGGAGATGGAAGTCCAGGCTGAAGAGTTCCTATAGTTTCCATCTGTTCATTTACTTTTCTTAAATCAATCAACATCCTCCATTTTCCAGATTTCTTTTTTACAGCAAATACAGAGGAATTCCAAATATTTAGAGAAGGTTGTAAGTGTCCTTGGTCAAGTTGCTCTTATACTATATCTAATAAGGCCTGAATTTTATCACTAGCTAAGAGTACTGTTCTGCTCATACTGGTTTATCAGTTTTCCATTGAATGGGAACAGGTGAGAGTGCAGGCAGGCCTTCAACAGCAGCCCTGCCTAAAAAATCCAAGTATTCAATTGCAGTCCTAATTGTTGTAAGATTTCCCATAGATTGATGAGATTTTTTCAACTATAAAAAGAATAAAAGTTTCTGATTCACCTTCAAATGTGCATCTCAAAGGGGTAGCACTAATTTCAGCTGCTATTGATCCTCCTACACCAGACATACAGGTATTTGCCTTAATCTTTGGCCAATGATTGGGCTAGCTGGCACCTCTAATGATTGTACTATCTGTACTTGTGTCTACCAATCCTTCTAATGGTATGCCATTTACATAGATGATGAGCATAGGATAGTCGGCTGTAATAGCTTCAGTCTAGAATATTCCTGGATTCTGTAGCTTGGAGTCAGACTCTGGGTGACTATCACCAGATTGCCTATTAGGAGTCTGTATCAGTAAACCTGATGCTACTACTTCTCCTGGTTGATAAGTCACATTGTCTATCTGTGTTAGCGACTGAAATATTAGCTACACATTCCCCAGTTTATGGATGAACACTGTTTTGTTAGTATTCTCAGGAGGTGAAATGGTCAAGCCTACAGTGTCTGGAGGCAAGGGATTCATAGGCCAGACAGGGACAGATTTCACCTCCCCAGGAGGTATCTCTTAGTCTCAGCTGCATACGATTTTATTCTCCCCAATTGTAATCCCTTTCTCCTATCAGATTGTGTCTTGGCTGATCATGTCTGAGTACTGAACTTTTAAAGACTCTTTGAGTAAAACATCATCAGCCATTCAAGTGTTCTTTGCCTGGGGCCCTGGGGCTGGGCCCCACTTCCCAATTTCCTGAATAAATCTACATTCTAATGCCTAATGGAAGCCTCTGTTGCATTTTGGATATGGGGTTTTGGGTTTTGTTCTCCCACCCTGTTTTTTCACTCTATCTTTATGCCAACATTGAGCTTTCAAGTGCCCTACTTTACCACATTAAAAGCATTGATGAGTCTCTCTGGAAGTCCCTTGTCAAAAGGGATCTTGTCTTCCCATGTTCAGATTTTGAAAAGTCTGCATCATAGCCTGGGCATAAAAATTATTTGTGCCCAATGAGGCACAGCATCTTATGATCTCCTCTAAAAGAGCATCCTTGTGTAGTCCTAATATAATTCTTCTACAAACCTCATTAGCATTTTCTCTAGCAAGTTGTTTTATTATAATTTCTTTTGCTCCATTTTCACCAATAGTTCACATGACAGCTGTCTGCAGATGTTCCACGAAATCAGCAAAGAGTTTATTGGACCTTGCACTATTTTTGTGAAGCCTTCTCTTTTATCTCTCCTTCCTGGGAGAGTGCCCCATGCTTTGATAGCAGCAGAAGAAATTTGCTTATATGCTGCTGTGGGGTAATTAATCTGTGCTGAAATGTCTGCATAAGAACCTATACCTGTAAGTTGGTCACAGTTGATTGGTTTATTAACTCCATTTTTCCTATTTAATTGGGCTCATATCTTGTAGAGTTCACTATACTCAAAAAGCCACAACAAGTTTTGTCCAGGTTCTAAATATGTCCTTGCTATATATTTCCAATCACCAAAGGTTAAAACTTCAAAAGCCAAATTCTATAATATCATCTTAACATAAAACAATGTAAAACCCATAAAAAGTGCAACCCTTTTTTAGATCTTTAATAATTTCTAGATTAAATTTTCTTTTTTTCCTGACCTGAAGAGTCAAACTCTTCAATCACAGGATATACTTCTATTTTAAAATCAGATATATCATGTCCTAAATTTTTAGTTTTAACTAGTGCCCTTTGTAATTGTGTTGTGGGGGTGGACAAAGCTGCTTCATAAGTGGTACTGATGGTGTCACTGCGCCCCCCATTCCTCCCTCCAACCATGAAGGGGAAATTGAGGGGGGAGGGTCATGAGATGGGAAATGTCTCCTGCTGTAAAGCACCACACTCCTTAATCTCATCAGCACTGTACTTAACTCCTTTCTTATCCAATTCTTCATGCTTTTCAACTGCTTTGTCAGTACCATCTCTCTCCTGCTCTTCCTTCTTTTTTTAAATTCTAAAACTTATGTAATTCCTTAAAGCCAATTGTAATATGTTGCATATATATTCCTTTAGGAATTGAATCAGGACTATTATCATTGTAATATTCAATTAGTTGCTCTCTTACTAGTTTCCACTTATTCAGCTCTAATTTTTCTTCCTTAGAGAACCAAGATCATGTGTTCTTTAATGTTTCTAAGAGTCCAATGATCTGCTCCCAAGTTACAATCAAACTTCATTTTTTTTAATTAGCTTAACCATTCTACACACTTCCCTTGGGGGTGGAGAAGGCCCTTTTCTAAGTATTTTCTCATTTTAGCTGAAACACTAGTTTAGCCCTTACAAAATTTTTCTGCTTGTCTATTTTTGTACTCACCCTATTTCTGGGTCACTGGGACTTCTCCACTGAACTCATGATTGTGTCCGTTGAGCTGCTGAGTGTAAATCCTTAGGTCCATATTTGGGCACCAAAATGTAATGTCCAGGTTAGCTTTCTGGAAGTCCTCTGGAAGGGTCTTGGTCTCAGCAGGATAGGCACCAAGAGAATGGACAAGAATGGAGTCCAAAGTCTTTAGTGTCTCTTACATAATCTGTGTCTGTCATAGTCTGACCCATTCTCCTCCAGTAGTCTGCCAGTATGACTTTTGAGTCTGACTTTGTCCCCAGGTACAGAACTATTACATCACATGCTAAGCACTAAGTATATGTTAACTAGAGAACCATTGTCTCATCAATTCCACTGAGTTAACATCTTGTTTCAAGTATACTTCTCCAAAGTTCTGCCCTCTACATCCTTCTGCTTCATTGAATGATCATTTTCTCCTTGAAGAATTATACCTAATTTCACAAGATAGATGATTCTTGATTGTACACCTTACCTTCTTTGCTTTATGAAATATCATGTTCTGTGACATCTAATTGTTTAATATTGCAGCTTCTAATTGCTCTGTAATCTTGATTGTGTCTATCCCCCCATATTTAAATTGTTTTTTTTCCTGTCATTTGCAGTACTTTTCCTTGATCTAAGGATTTTGAATTTGACTATAATGTTCCTTGGAGTTTTTATTTTGGTATCTCTTTCCTGAGATTATAGATGTATTCTTTCAAAGCCCTTAATAGTATTTGGACATTAGTTTGTTTTTTCCTGATAATTTCTTGAAAGATGCTGTCCAGGTCTTCCTCTTTATTATAGCTTTCAAATATTCCAGTGATTCTGACATTGTCTCTCATGAATCTATTTTATAAGATAGTTGTTTTTTCTATGAAGCATTTTATATTTTCTTCTTTTTTTTACTTATTTATTTTGGGTTTGATTGATACTTATTGTATCTTATTGAGATAAAATTTTTAATTTTTATTAAGAGCAGAACTTCTTAAACTTTTTACACTTGTGACCTCTTTTGACATGAGAAATTTTTACTTGATCACAGGTATATAGGTATCTAAAATAATTATATAAATCAAATATTTTATGTGAATAAATCATAAAGAAATTTATTTTAAAACAGTTTTTGATGTACATATAATTTTATTATTTATTAAAAGATCCAAAAAATTTGCATATGAATGAGGTGGATTTCTTGTTTATTTTTACATAAAGAATGAAATCGTGGCAGAATATTTGATACCTCTTATTTAAATTGCCAAATTTTTCACAATCCCCACATTTAGTTGCATGGTTCATGACCCACAGTTTAAGAAGCTTTGTTAAAGAGTTATTAGCTTCCATTTGCCCAATTCTAACTTTTAATGATTTATCTTCCTCAACTGGCCCTTTTTACTTCATTTTTCATTTGGCCTATTGCTCTTTTTAAGGAGCATTTTCTTCAGTGGATTTTTGTATCTCCTTTTCCATTTGGTCAGTTGTATTTTTGAAGTTGTTTTCTTTTTCCAAATTGTTGACTTTTTTTCATAATTCTCTTGCAAAATTCTCTTTCTTTTTCCTAGATTTTCTTCAACCTCTCTTATATGATTTTAAAACTCCTTGTTGAGTTCTTCCATGAGTACTTTTTGTCCTTAATATCAAATACCATTTTACTTTGGAGTTTTACCCATAGGTGTTTTGACATCGTTATCTTCTGAGTTTATGTATTGATCTTCCCTATCAACACAAAAACATTTTGTGGTCACATTCTTGTGTGTCTGTGTATGTTGTTTTTTGCTCATTTTTTTGGCCTTTTCCCTTTCTTTTAAATTTGAGCTCTGCTCCCCAGGAAGGGTAGCATTGGGTAAGGTTGCTTGGGCCAGGAACTATAGGCTCTGACTGTTAACCTGATCCTTTACTAATGTTGTCCTGAGGTCCATGGGGAAGCCTCATGTCTGGTTCTGAATTGAGGGGGTAAGGTAGACAGTCACTAGTGCTATTGGCAGCCATAGAGATCCGGCAGCTTACCTGGTGCTGAACTAAGATCCTAGTAGTGGTATCTAAGGTGTGCTGAGACATATGGGTTATTTCTAAATTTTCTATGTGGCTTCAATGAAATATGTGGCTGTCTGGCCCCTGGGGCTATGATGAAGTACATGGTGATTCTCCATGGTTCTCTGAGCTGGAGTTTTGTCTATTCACTTGGCTGTACTAAGGTATGTGTGGAATTTCTGGTGTTGGGCTTTGCCTATTTCACCATACTGGGCTCAAGATCTCCCATTGGTTTACTAAAGTGGTCCCTGCTGCTGCTTTCCTGGGATGCTTCCTGTTTGGGACTGCTTTCTACTTTTGATGGAGTGAGCTAGATCTTTTTTTTTTTTTTTTCTTTTTTTGGCAATCTTCTAAGTTTCTTGGGCTAAAAGCTTGTTTCATACTGTCCTTTTGCGGGTTCTGCTATTCTAGGATTTGTTTCAGAGCACTATTTTATGATTGTTTGGAGGATAATATGGGATTAGCCATGGTTGCCATATTGGTTCCTTGAGGTTTCAAAGGTTACAAAGGAGGCTACATAGTTGAGTATTGAAGCATAGGAAAGATTTGAAAAAAAAAATGAGATAGGACATTTTAGTAGAAAGAGTAATCTTTATTTTATGTTTTTGGGGGAACTATTATAGAGTCTAACAACAGCCATGTCAATACAGAAGATACATTTGGACAGACAGACACACATAAATCCCTATCCACACCCACTCCCACCCTCACAGTATTTTAGTATTGGTGAAAAGATCCTGTTGGGAAAGTATACAGTAGCACATATCCCAATTCTTTAAGCTCCTACTGTCCTTATTGGACCTGCTGGGAACAACTCCAGTTCCTCAGGCTTGTCACAATACAGCTTTCACCCATGTTAAATTCATTTAAATGGTAGAAAAAATAATTGCATTCAGTTTGCACATCCACACTTAATTAAGTGCACACATTCAAGCAATCAACAATTTGCATATGCAATCTCTTTTTCTGCAAGCCCATATTTGCTCATCTAGCACGTTGTGAATATGGGATGAAAACACATTGTCTGGAGAATAGCAATTTTCCACAGCCAACTTCAGAGACTTGCCTAATTCAAAGAGATTCCAACTTGATGCTCCTTTATTTTAGGAAATGTGGAATTCAAACCCAGCAGGAGCCAGGGAATTTTTTTTTTTTTTTTTTTTTTTTTTTTTTGTGGAGAATGATACTTAAAGAGGGAAACCATAGACTGGAAAGGGTTAAACATGTTTGACTTTCTCATGTAGTTCCAGTTGCATGCTCCTGCTTCACTGTTGTTCTGGGCACTGGGGCTCATTAATGTCTTTCATTGCTTTTCATCTACAGATGTATTGCATTTCCATATATTACATGATCATGCTGCTACCCAGTGATGGGATGATTCCTGTTGTCCACTTGCACTGCTTATGACTGTGTTTCTCCAAAGAAATCTTGGAATAATGAGAATGACAAATAGTGGGGAAATGCCTGATGTTGAGTGGCTTCACTTGTGTCAGAGTTCTCCAGCTTCTGGAACAATTTTTAGGCAGCTCAGAATTTTTCTCATTCTTAGAGCACACAAAATATATTAATGACTACTCATCTGAAAGACTATTTTCAAATGAAAGATTTGGGAAAAAAAAAGCTCTTTCTAATCAGCAAGCAAAATTTAACTGCATGCACAAATGTGCTTTCTGACAATTTGTTGGTAAAAGATATGTTCCTTTTTGTACACTCAAATTTCTGAATGGAATTCAACAGCTGCAAAATTCTTCCTCCCTCCCTCCCTCCTTCCTTTCCTTCCTTCCCTTCCCTCCCTTCCTTCCCTTCCCTTCCCTCCCTTCCTTCCCTTCCCTTCCCTTCCCTTCTCTTCCCTTCCCTTCCCTTCCCTTCCCTTCCCTTCCCTTCCCTTCCCTTCCCTTCCCTTCCCTTCGTTTCTTCCTTCTTTCCTTCCTAAAAAGCAGAATTAATACACTGTCCTTTTGGAAAAAAAGCATTATTGAATGGTTGCCTTAGCCCTGAAATGGGCTAGGCAATTTAGAATAGAGGGAATTTCTTTTGTAAATTGTTCATGTGTCAACATTTAATAAAACTAAGGCAAACTGATATTATGTAAAGACTGGCTTGTCTTTTCTCCCACTAAGTTAAACAAATCATTATTCTCTTTATGGAGCTATATTTCCTAATATATAACATGAAAAGATTTGAACTAGATGATCTCTGAAGTCCCTTCCTCTTCTGAGATTCTATAGCTAAGGTACTTCTAGATTCATTATTTAGTTATGCTTTTGGTAAAAGCTTGTTTCCAATAAATAATATCTCTCCCACCCCTTCATATCTATCTCATAGTTTAGTTATTAGCAATATCTGACACATAGTAGGCACTTAAATATATATATTGACTGATTGGTTTCCCTGGTTTCATTTAAGTCTCAATTGAAATACTTCTTTCTATAACTGAAGATTTTGCCATCCTCTGAATGTTTATGCCTTTTCTCTGTTGACTATCTCTAATTTATTTGTATATGTTTTATTTGTACATAGTTATGTATATGTTGCTCCTCCATTAGACTATTGAGAAGAGGGATTTTCCCCCTTTCCATTCCTTATATTCCTAGCACTTATAAGAGTGTTTAGCACATAGTTGTAGTTTGTTCTTCATTTTTGAAGAGGATCAGTAACATATGGATGATCACACTTGACTTGCATGTAAATTGAATTTAAGTAATGTAGAGTCCTCGAATCCAGTTGCAGGACAAAATTTAGGACTACTATCAATGGCCCAGGAGGCAATGGATAATCTTGGCATCTTGGATATCGACTATGATCTAATTGCTATGCAGTGCCTGCTTTAGCTACCTTCTTGGTGGATGGAACAAATTGTTCTCATTCATCCATTCAACTAGAGGAAGTCTTCAAATGGTTGGGTCAGACAACCCTCACCTCAAGTGCACTTACCCCATCTGCTGAGATAGTTTTACTGAGATGTGGCCACTGTGCATGCTATAGCTTCGTGGAAGCTCAGGTGAGCGTTGGGTAGTACCTGTACCTTAAAGATGGATGAGCTTTGAAGCATTATGATTCCTGAACATATTTGTATATAACTAAAGAACTTGACAAGCACCCCAGAAGTACTAGTTCTCCCTGAGTATCCATAAATCCCATAGAACATAGTAGCACTTAATTAATATTTATTGACTGATGATTTTTATATCCCTAAAAATTATTCAATCTAATCCAATCCAGTCCATTCTAATCTTTTTGAACCAAATCCAATGTAATTCAGTTCTACTTAGTCCAGTCCAGGTCAGTGTAATTCTTTATATATATATATATATATATATATATATATATATATATATATATATATATATATATATATATATATATATATATATATATATATATATATATAATATTATCCCTTGTATTCATTTTTCCAAATTATCCCCCCCCTCCCTCTATTCCCTCCCCCTGATGACAGGCAATCCCATACATTTTACATGTGTTACAATATAACCTAGATACAATACATGTGTGTGAATATCATTTTCTTGTTGCACAGGTCAGTGTAATTCAATCCAACATAAATTAAATTACTATGTTCTTGTTTTGTCCTTTGTTCTCGAGGAAGACCATGATATTAGGGAAGTGATGCCATGACATGTAAGTGAATTGTATTTAAGTGAGAGAGTCACTTTTAAGTGCAAAGTCATTAGCTTTACTTTCCCTCTGGAGTCATCTGGCTCCAATGGCAAAATATAAAGCAGGATGACCAGAAGTGACTTTGGATGAAGTGGGAGACCTTGGCCTTTTTAAGCTAAGATGACATATAAACTAAAATCAACAGAAGGTAGTCTTTGCTCTCAAGGTATTTACATGCTACTGAGTACAGGAAGCAGCAAATTACATGAAACCAGTGAAAGCTTTGTCTATAGAGAGGGCTTATGAATAATTTCAGAACACTTTGGCTCTAAGCCTAACAGTTTTAGGCACTTTCCTATGGGCACAAGTGCCCAGTTGAAGCCTTTTGGTCATACTATAACAAAGGGCTCAAGTCCTCTCTTTTCCTTTCTCTGATGATTTAGAGGTGGGGGTAAAGAAAAAATTTCATTTAATAAAAACTGGAATAAAAATATAAATGATAATAATTTTATTAAAAAATATGAGTTGGAAATTGGGAGCTTTTGAGCTTTGAAGCATTATGATCTCTGAACTTATTTGCTCATAACTATTAAATCATAAGACTGAAAAAATAAAACAAAAAAAATAAAGGAATACAAAATTTTAAGTTGTGATGACTAAGAACCACAATTTAATAGGAAAAAAATTGATGGGTAATTATCTTTTAAGTGAAAGTTGAATCATTGAAAACTGTGAGTCTGTGAATTAAGCCATTGAAAGATATAGGAGATAGAAGGCTGAAGCTGAGACAGGTGAAGACTGATGAAATAGTAGGGGGCCAGAAACATTTATGTGAAAGCTATTTGAAGAGACCACTAGCAGAAATTGTCAGCTGACAAGAAAATTTTGCCTTTTCTTTTCTGGAATGGCTAAATAAAGACTTCAATTGCAATTATTATTCATCTCGAAGGTTGAGAGGCCTTGTTCTGCTTTAGAGTGGGAAAAGCAGAAAAGGGAAAGTCAGGCATTATATTTTGCTTTGCTCTATGGGTGCAGCTTCTTAGGTTGGGTTGCCTTTAACCAGATCTGTTTACTATGAACTTTGTTCTGACACAATAAAACAGTATCCTGGTGACTGAATAGCTGGCTGAATTGGTCTGCCTGGACAAGAAGAGATAGTTATAATGTGGGGAACTATTATTCAAATTAAGAAAGTAACACTTTCTAAATATTCTTTTAAGGACTAAGTTGTAAGTTGAAAAAGTTTGAAAATCACACATTCAAATATAGAAAAGCAGAGAAGTTGGTCAGCTGGAGAGTAGTAAAGATAACAACAGGATGTCTCAAACGTCTTAGTTCACTTTTAAGCTTTAACATATTTTGGAGGATATCCCCTGCAAAAGAAGGTTAGCAAAGAGGAAGAATGTTACAAAATGTTCCTGAATGAATAAATGACATCAAAGCTTGAAATCCATACTAATGAGTTCCCACAAGCACATGGATTTTCATTTCTGATTTATTTTCCTAACAAGTTTCAATAAGTATATGTCTAATTTCCCTCAAAGAAACTTAGTTCATTGGTGGGAGAATGTGGTTCAAGTGTGGCTTTTAATGTGTTCTATTATTTAAGTGCTGGCTTTAATATATGAGTGCCTGTGATATTACCTTTATTATTACTTTATTGATATGTAACTGGTTATTCTTAAGATTTAAAAGTATCATTATTGTCAATTACTGGTTTATATAAATGGGATCACATTGGTGGAGGCTCAAGAGCTAAGGAGTTAGAAGTAGTTCTCTCTCAGTAATGTTACTCCTAGGAACATGAGAAAGATTGAGTAATGATAGTTTATCTCTAAGAATTTAGGTTTGCTAATGTGAGAACAGGTTAATTGAGTTACCTCAGTTAATCAGTACCCAAACACAGTAAGTAGGGATCTGTGCAACTAGTTGAAAAGTGGGAGGGACTACAGAATAATTATGCACTCAGACCTGTGAATTACAGGCTGAGTCTATGATCCTTGGTATTTTTGGGGAAATCTGGGCTTTAAGTCAGTCATTTATTAAGCACTTAATATGAGCTAAATTTTCAGGATTCACACACACACACACACACACACAAGTATACCAGCCTTTAAAGAGCTCATATTCTAATGAGTAATAACTATATACACTTAAGATAGTCATTGAAAACAGGCTCAAAACTTGGAGAAACAGGAAAGGGGTAGGATTTGAACTGAGATGAAGGAAATCAGGGAAGCTAAGAGAAGAAGATGAGGAGAGAGAACATTCTCAGTGTATGTGGTGGGAGGAAATCTAGTCCAAAAATAAAAAATTGGGTGGTAATATAGCAAATTACCTAACATAACTGGATATATAACCTTACTAGCAGTGTGAATCTGAGCAAGTCACTTAACCCGCATTGCCTCAGTTTCCTCATCTGTGAAATGAGCTGGAGAAGGAAATGGCAGTATCTTTGCCAAGGAATTCCTAAATGGCATCACAGAAAATCAGACACAACTGAAGAGATGACTGGAAGACAATGCAGCTCATTGCAATCTCTGGGGTACCTTTATCTCAACTCCAATTCTTATATACAAATAAGTTTTCCAAGTACTAGGGGTAACCCTGAGAGACCTTAAGTAGCTTTTTAAGCAAGTATTTACTAAGTGGTACAAGAATAACAGTAGATATAAAATACTCTCTTAAAAGTTTTTAACATACGCTCCCACACAATTTGGAACTATACTTTAAAAAAGTTATCAAACTGTGCATACCCTTTGATCCAGCAGTGTTACTACTAGGCTTATATCCCAAAGAGATCTTAAAGAAGGGAAAGGGACCTGTATGTGCAAGAATGTTTGTGGCAGCCCTTTTTGTAGTAGTCAGAAACTGGAAGATGAATGGATGTCCATCAATTGGAGAATGGTTGAATAAATTGGGGTATATGAATGTTATGAAATATTATTGTTCTATAAGAAATGACCAGCAGGATGAATACAGAGAGGCTTGGAGAGACTTACATCAACTGATGCTGAGTGAAATGAGCAGGACCAGGAGATCATTATACACTTCAGCAACAATACTATATGAGGATCAATTCTGATGGATGAGGCCCTCTTCAACAATGAGAGGATCCAAATCAATTCCAATTGATCTGTATTGAACAGAACCAGCTACACCCAGAGAAGAATACTGGGAAATGAGTATGGACTACTCTTTCTGTTGTTGTTTGTTTTCATTTTTGTTTTTTCTTTCCAGATTAATTTTACCTTCTTTCTAAATCTGATCTTTCTTGTGCAACAAGATAACTGTATAAATATGTATGCATATAATGTATTTAACATATATGTTAACATATTTAATGTGAATGGGACTACCTGCCATCTAAGGGAGAGGGTGGAGGGAAGGAGGGGAAAAGTTGAAACTCAATCTACTAGGAATCAAACTACTAAAACATTGTTTTACAGAACTAGAAAAAATAATAACAAAACTCATCTAAAAGAACAAAAGGTCAAGGATATCAAGGACATTAATGAAATATAATACAAAGAATGATGGCTTAGAAGTACGAAACCTAAAACTATATTATAAAGCAGCTGTTATCAAAACCATTTGGTACTGGCTAAGAAACAGAGTAGTGAATCAGTGGAATAGATTAGGTACAATAAGCAAGGCCTATAGCAATTTGTATTTGATAAACTCCCAAACTACAAGTTCTGGAATAAGAACTCATTATTGACAAAAATTGCTGAGAAAACTGGAAAATAATATATCGGAAACTTAGCCTAGACCGACATCTCACACTCTATACCAAAATAAAGTCAAAATGGATACAAGATTTGGGCATTAAGGATTATACCACAAACAAATTAGGAGAAAAAGGGATCATTTACCCATCAAATCATGGAGAAGGAACAAATTTATGACCAAAGAAGAACTAGAGAACAATTTGAAAGGCAAATGGACAACTTTGATTACATTAAATTAAAAAGTTTTTGCACAAACAAAATCAAATAAGATTAAAAGGGAAGTACAAAGCTGGGAAAAAATCTTTACAGTCAGTATTTCTGATAAAGGTCTCTTTTCTAAAATATATAAAGAAGCATATCAAATTTATAAGAATATAAGTCATTCCCCAACTGATTAATGGTCAAAGGATATGATGAAATTAAAGCCATTTATAGTTACATGAAAAAAATGCACTAAATCATTTTTGGTTAGAGAAATCCAAATTCAAACAACTTTGAGGTCTCACCTCACACCTCTCAGATTGGCTAAGATGATAGGAAAGGATAATGATAAATGTTGGAGGTGATATGGGAAAACTGGGATATTAATGCATTATTGGTGAAGTTGTGAAATAATCCAACCATTCTGGAGAGCAATCTGGAACTGTGCCCAAAGGGCTATAAAACTGTGCATACTCTTTGTCCTAGCAGTGCCATTACTGGTTCTGCATCCCAAGGAAATCATAAAGGAGGGAAAAGAATCCATATGTGCAAAAATGTTTGTAGCAGCTCTTTTTGTAGTAGCAAAGAATTGTAAAAGGAGTGGATGCCCATCATTTGGGGAACAGCTGAACAAGTTGTGGTTCATGAATTTTATTGTTCTATAAAAAATGATGAACAAGCTGATTATAGAAAGGCCTGGAAAAATTTACATGAACAGATGCTGAGCGAAATAAGCAGAATCAGGAACGCATTGTACAAAATAAAAGCAAGAATGTATGATTATATGATGATCAACTGTGAAAAGCTTGGTTCTTTTCAGTAGTTCAGTGATCCAAAGCAATCCTGATAAACTTTAGACAGAAAATTCCATCTTCACCCAGAAAAAGAACTAAGGAGACTGAATGTAAACCAACACATGCTGTGCTCACTTCTTTTTCTCTGTTTTTGTTTTGTTTTGTTTTGTTTTTTTATTAATCTCCTATGGTTTTTCCATTTTGCTCTGATTTTTCTCTCCCAACATAATTTATAAAACAATGTGTATTAAAAATAAACTTAAAAAAGCAACAAATTAACTCTGAAAGAAGATCTCACAGGAAGTAGTATAAGAAAACTTTACCCTTAAGATAACTAAGAATTTTAAGAGATAAGGTGAGGAAGACTGGATCCGGTGGGGAAGAATACTGTACAAAGACAGAGAATTTTGTTATCCAGTGGTTCTATGAATTCTCTCACCACACTCTAGCTTGTTCAGAGTCTTCCCTTCTCCTTGTCAGTTCTTTTTATCCCCTATTCTGCATTCATGAAGAATTTCCAGCACTAAGCCCCGTTTTGAAATTGGAAAGAGCTGGGGTCCTGCCTGGAAGGACAAAATGTGCATTATGGGAAAGTATTTTCATGGTTGTATCTGTATGCTGGAGGCAGATTGAACCAAAACTGTAAAGTATGACTAGCCTGGCTTACCACAGCTTGTGGGCACATAGCTGGGATCTGAAGGCATCAGTCCGAATCCTTGTGAAGCTAAAATATAACCACACCAGACCAAATTGATGACATTTTAAAATCCTGTATCTGGCTTTGACTGTAGGAATATCCACTTTCTCTTCTCTCACTTTCTTCTTAACCTCTTATATACAATCTAACCTCATCATTCCACTGAAATTATTCTCTCTAGTTACCAGTGATCACTTAAATGCCAAGCACAATAGCTTTTTCTCATTTCTCATTTTCTGCAGCCTTTGATATAGTTGATCATCCTGGATTCCTGTTCTCTATGTTCTCTTCCTGTCTTTCTGATCACTCCCTAGCTCCTTTCCTGGTCCCTCATTTAGTTCACATCCTCCTTTGCCCTTCTCTTCTTCTATACTATTTTATAGATCTCATTTGCTCCCCTGAATTTAATTACCATTTTTATGCTAATGATTTTTAAATCTGCTTCTTTTACTCAAAAATCTCCAACTCAAAACCCAATCTTCCATTCCTAAATATTTTTGAAATACCTCCAACTGGATGTCTAGTAGATAACTTAAGCTCAACATGTCCAAATTGGGATTCATTATCTATCTCCATAATGTCCTCTTGCTCTTAACTTCTATATTACTATAGAATGCTCCCAATCCTTCATGTTTACAGCCTACGTGATATCCTTTATTCTTCATTATCTTTCACCCCTCTATATGCAATTTATTGCCATTTATCTTTGCCACATCTATTCAATAAGCTCCTCCCTTTTCCCTTCTCTGTTCTGACTCTGCCATCCCTTTCATGAGGGCTCTCTTCATTTTATTCTTAGATAATTGAAAAAACCTGCTGCTTAATCTGCCATCCTTGATTCTCTCCCTATTTTGATTTGTCTCCCATTCAATCACCAAAAAGATTTTCCTAAAGTATGAGTCTGACCATATCACTCCTTTATTCAATAAAGGTTTTGTTTTTGTCCAGTTATTTTAGTCATGTCTAACTCCTTTTGACCCCATTTCAGGTTTTCTTGGCAAAGATACTGGAGTGGTTTGAAATTTCCTTCTGCTCATTTTACAGATGAGAAAATTGAGGCATACAAGATTAAGTGCCTTGCTGAGGGTCACATAGCTAGTAAATGTTTGAGGTTAACTTGAATTCTGGTCTTCCTGCTTTCAGGCTTGGAATCAAACCATTGTACCACCTAGTTGCCACAATAAACTTTAGTGACTTTCTATTACTTCCAGAATTATATGAAAATCCTGTTTGGCATTCAAAGTCCTCCTTAACTTAGTCCATCTTACCCTTCTAGTCTTCTTAAAACTTTCTTAAATTTTTCACCAAATACATTTCAATCCAGTGATTACATATTTTCTCCAGTAGAAGGGATGGATCTTCTACTTGTTTGGAAGATTTTGGGAAAGTACATGCTGCTTTTATTTTTTTTCTTTGAAATTATCTTATTTTTATTGATATACCTTGTTTTTATATCACCTTCATTTATAAATATGTCTCTCCCCCCTACCTTTACTCAGTATACCAAAAAAAAAAAAAAAAAGGTGGTAGTAGAGAGTAGTAATTCAGCAAAACTAATTAATATATTTTTAAAATTAAATTTTATTTTGCTTTAAAACAAAGAAAGGAAATAAGCATTTATTAAATGTCTTCTGTAGGCCCTGCACTATCTTAAGCATGTTACAAATATTTTCTCATTGATCTACAATTACCCTGGGAAGTAGGTGCTATTATTATCCCCATTTTATAGTTGTGGAAATTGAGGCAACCAGGGATTGTTACTTTCTTTGGGTTACATAGCTAGTTAGTACTTGAGGATGGTTTTGAACTCAGGCCTTTTTGATTCCAGACCTGGCAATCTATTAATTATTTCACATGACTTCCTCTAGGAAGATCTACTTTCTCTCTAGTTTCACCTTTTCTTTCCCTCATTAAGAAAACAAGAGAATTAAAACTCCTATTGCAAACATGTATAGTCAGTCAAAAGAAATCATTGCATTGGCCATATCCAGGAAAAAAAAGTAACAATTATCTGCATTCTTAATTCATCACTTCTCCATCAGGAAGTGAGCAGCATGCTTCGTACTGTGTCTGGTCATTTTATTGCTCAGTTCCCAATCTTTGAAAGTTGTCTTTAAAATATTTATTATATAAATTGTTCTCCTGGTTCTCACTTCACTTACATTAGTTTATTCCAATATTCCTGGAATTCTCCAATTCTCTCTCTTTCATCCTTTCTTATGGCACTAAAATATTCTATCACATTCATATAATATACTTGTTAAGTCATTCCCCAGCTGATAGTTCCCAGTTCTTTACCATCCAAAAAGAGCTGATACATTACTTTGTTCTTTGATCTTTCTAGGATACAGACCTAATAGTGATATCTCTGTACCAAAAAGTATCTAATCAATATATTGTCCATTTCTGACAAAGCATGTAAATTTCCAACACATAGTTTCTCCACCAAGTCCTTCCATTTATCCTCCCAAAGAAAAAGGAAAGAGAAGCTAGACTGTGTAGTGAACCCAAGCAGACCTGAATTTCAGACACTCACTGGATCACCCAGCAAAGTCATTTAACCTTAGTTTCCTCCCTGTTGAATGTGGATAATAATAGTACCTATCTTTCATGGTTGTTGTGAAGATCAAATGAGATACTAATAGCAAAATAGATACCATATAAATGTTTAACTATTATTTTTATTGTTATTAATACTACTTTTGTTACTATTATTATCATTAGTAGTATTATTAGGATTTCCCCCACCCAAGCAATAAAAGAAGGTAGGAACAATTTCTCTGCTCCACTTTAGGGTCAAAGCTAATTTCCATGAACATTCTTACTTTTGGTGTTTATGTACAATTTTTCTGATTCTGCTCAATTTATATTGCATCATTTTATTTAATCCTTTTCATATTTCTCTAGATGATTATACTGCCTTTTACTGTGGTCATTGCAAGTGGACTATTATGTAATGAAACTATGTATGACAAATCAACTTTAATTTTGAATTCATTCATTTGTTATTTCTACCATAAAAAAAGTTCTGTTGTTTTGACCAAATTGAGCTATTAAATGATATATAAGTGAGTAATTCTCATATGTCATATTATTATCCTCATATCATACTACATTTCACCTGGCTAACTTCAATCCACATTGATAGAGTAGTTAGACCTTCTTTTACATTTTAATCCTGCAATCCATTGTATAGTTATACCTACTCTCTTTGCTTAATTTGTGAATTTCATGAAAAAATGCTATCAAAGTAATATTATGTATTTCATTAATACAAATGTTGAACAGATCTGAGCTAAAGACAGAATCCTATTGACATTCCATTAAGAATCTTCCAGATTAACATTAATCCATTAACTAATATTTTTTTGTGTCCAGACAACTATTTCTAAATTTACCGAACTTTTAATATCAATTGGTCCACAGAGTCCATCCAGACATTATGAGATACTTTTAAAAGTTCTTGCTAAAATCCAGATATATGATGCCCATGGACCATCTCCTATTCCACTCTATTAGAAAAAGAAATAAGATGACTTTGCCATGATTTTTTAAACAACCTCATGCTTTCCTCAGGGACCTTCTCCTTTCCTTCCTTTGTCAGAACCTGAGAATTCTGCTTTTTAAAAAAGCTTCTAGAATTTTGCCAGGAATATACATCAAAGCACACTGAACTTTCCCCCTCCCTAGATCTTAAAAATAAGTTTTTTATTTCTAATTCTTCCATTACTTTCTCTATTGTCATTATTCTTCAAAGGTCTCTGACAGTAGTTCTGGTCATACCCACAACTACTTTCAGCATTTTGGAATCTAGTTCTTCTAGACAAGGTGCTTTGAACTCATTGAGAACAGAGTGCTATGAACAATTTTTACTTTTGTTGCTGTTATTATTATTATTATTATGAAGATTATCTTCTCACTATGTTTTTGGTTACTAGTCCTTGATAATTTTTCTTGTTCTGTCCTTTCCATGTTAAGACTTGTCTTTGGTAGAGAAAGTAGAAGCAGTTTAGAAATTGAATAATGCTGTCTTTTTAGAAGATAGTTCCCATATTTTCCATGTATCCTCAATTATCTGACTTTATTTCTGTTCTTGTTCATGACTTTATAAGTTCTAAGCTTGTTGACAGACATGACAGACAGACATGCTCCTGGGGAGGTTATAGCTGGTAGATAAATTGACCTTAGGCATTAAAAGATGGAATTGCAAAAGGGCTATGGGATATGGTATCAATATGGTAAGCTGCTAGGAGTCACAATGAATCTGCTCAAGTAGAGGTCAACTGGCCCAGATTGGAAACAAAGCAGATCAGAGCTTCTATATTCATCAACAATGTGGATGGAGTGTACTTCCAGCCTAGATGAGATGCAGAAGCTGACTTCATAAAATAAATATGTTTATTGATGAATTCTGTATGAAATAACATTCCTCCTTTTAGATATTATCTTTTTTTTTTTTAATTCTTCTTTGAAATCACTTGAGATGATATTTATCAGAGTTCTGGTCTTTAGAACTTCCCCTCCTTCTTGAACCAATATTTTTAGTGTCTCCAGTCATGCCTTTATAAATATATAGAAAAGAAACCTATAAAATCCTATATATAATTAGGAAGAAGATATAACATGTTGCATTTAAAGAATAATTGACTCTCAGCTATCTGTTATAACCCAGGAAAAGAATTAAGAAGTTATTACAGATTATTTTCTGACAATTTCGACTCAATGCATCTCTGGAGTCAACTCCCTCCACCTGCCTGCTACCAACAAAATGTATTATTAGAGAGTTTTTGAGAGAAAAACAGAAAACATTTGCTCCTCTGTTACAAAAACATTTCGTGTTTGTACCTCCATAAGTTAACTGATGACAGCTCTATAATAGGTTATCATGGGAAACTAGAAACATTCTAGCTTTTATCTAACCTTTTGAGGTAGATATCTTGGAGGATAACCATGCCTTTTCACAGATTGTCTCAAGATGTTGAGAGGGAAAGATCATAATTCTAATCCATTATTCCATTTCTTTACTATATACATCCCATATATAAAACAGAAGATAACTATTTTTCCAGAAATGATGTTCCAACTTTCAGAATTCTGTCAAATGGGCCACAGAGAGTTTAGGGAAGATGAGAGGGAGAGGGAGAGGGAGACGGAGAGAGGGAGAGGGAGAGGGAGAGGGAGAAGGAGAGAGGGAGAGGGAGAGAGGGAGAGGGAGAGGGAGAGGGGGAGAGGGAGAGGGAGAAGGAGAGAGGGAGAGGGAGAGAGGGAGAGGGAGAGGGAGAGGGGGAGAGGGAGAGGGAGAGGAGGGAGGGAGAGGGAGAGGGGGAGAGGGAGGGGGAGAGGGAGAGGGAGAAGGAGAGAGGGAGGGGGAGAGGGAGAGGAAGAAGGAGAGAGGGAGAGGGAGAGGGAGAAGGAGAGAGGGAGAGGGGGAGAGGGAGAGGGAGAGGGGGAGAGGGAGAGGGAGAGGGGGGAAGGAGAGGGAGAGGGGGAGAGGGAGAGGGAGAGGGAGAGGGAGAAGGAGAGAGGAAAAGGGAGAAGGAGAGAGGGAGAGG